>NW_020539724.1:17688025-17705308 GCF_003426905.1 Ctenocephalides felis | reverse complement strand
TATTATAATTAGTGTAATTTTTATAATAATGTGTTTTTCCGACTTTTAAAAAAAATTAATACATATTTGTTTTATTCAACATATAAAGATGTTCAAAATGCGGTCCTGGTTTCTTGTTAAATGTATTCTGCTTTCTGATTGGTTGCCTCGTTTTGACAGCTCCAAATATATAAATGGCGAACAATTCTCGTTACCTAACGTGCTTCGAAGTATCAGGAGAACAGAAACGTCAGAATGTATATATGAAAGTATAATATTATTCGCGCACAATGTATGGTCTGACTATTACGAATTCATATAACCTCAATGTAAGTACAAATTGATTATCATTATGATTATTATATTTCAAATGGAATATCATGTGGCTATTATATATTATATTTTTTATATCAATTCCTATTTTTATGATTATTATTAAAACTTATTTCTATGTTAATTATTAAAATTAAACTTATAATTAAATCGTCACATCGATGTAGTTATCTAGTAAAATTTATCACTATCTAGTGTTTCTTGTAATAAATCTATATTCTTTTAATAAATCTTTTCACAGGTGCTTATAACTTGTAAGGAAACAAGAAAGAAAAAATTAAATGAAATATATTATTGATGAATTATGTAAAGGCATACCATTTGTTTTATTTAACTGTCTTCTCAGAAATATACATTAAACAGAAAAACAGAGATGATGATTGAGTAAGTTTTGCAACATTTTATATACTATTATATATAATAGTTTTAGAAAATTTAATTTTATTCATATGAAAACTTAAATATCGAACTACAATTCCAATGAATTTGCCAATTCATGTGATAATAGTATAGAGTAAAATGATAAATCAACGTAGTAATGCCAGTATATTAAACTTCAGTTGTAGTTACATAAAACGCCAAATATTTTTTAATGAATTGAGTCAAAAAAATGATGAGAAATGCTTATAGTTTATTTAAGAAACACAATTTTGTTCAAAAGTACATTTTGCTCACAATAATCTAAGAAAATACCACATAAACCTATTAGAATTTCATGTGAATGTAATTGAATCAAATAATATGAATGATTTCACTGTAAGTCATTCTATAGATAAATTCTTTATTGAATCAGATTTATACTTACAGTTCTTTTTATAATGAAAAATGAATTCTTTGTCCTATCAAAACTACTTTGAAGCAAAAGAATTACTGAGTTTTAATTGATTGTCAATGAATTGATAATTATTGATGTGCTTCGAATAATATACATACTATAGTATATAGTAATAGTTTCTACTATTACAATGCTTTCAGAATGAATTGAGTTTAAAAATAATAAGAACTTTATATAGTGCATATAATATGTATGTTTCACATACAAGTATTTAATTAATAACAATAATTTCACTGAATTTCTATTTTATAGTGTTATGGATTTTTTCAATGTTACAAGTTATACATACTTTGGAAAATAATAATTGTTCGGGATGGTACAGGATGGTAACAGTTGGTGTTTGGCAGTCGATGCGAATGCATCTGGATCAAGAATATTGTTAACGTATTTGTTGAAGTTGTATAAATCCAATTTCGCATTAATTTTAGTGCCAGTTTATAGAAAAATGAGAATAATGGATACGTATATTGAATATAAAACAAAACATAATGTAAGTCTATAGATTCTTTTTTCGTGAAATGAATTTTTATATTATGGATAATTCTTTAGGAAAATTACTGTTCCAAAGGAGCACTAATGCAGTACAGGATTTTAGTTGTTAAAGAAGGAATAACATATATTTATTGAAAACATTATTGATGTGTTTGATCACCTGAAGGAAATCTTGAATGAACATAATTCTGAGTTTCAAAAATGATTTTAACATAAATCGGTTAAATTAAGAGATGAACCTATCCTAAGTTTTAAACATGTTCTATTGAAAGAGAATGAAATGATCTGATTATCAAAAGTATCCGGTAAGTACAAATTGATTATTCATGTAGTTATTATATTATATTTCTAATATCTCAGTTTAATCATTTAGTAAAAATTAACACTATTTAGTGTAGCAAATGATTACATACTATTATTTAAAATGCTTTTTCTTGAGATAAATCTATATTCTCTAGGTGCTCATGACTTGTAAGAAAACCAGAAACATGAAAAAATATAATCGAAATGTATTATTATGTAGAATTATGTAGATACATGCCATTATGTTCTATTTACCTGCCTTCTCAGAAATATACAATAAACAGAAAAACAGAGATGATGAATAGAAGATCACAGCTTTGTTAAGTTTTGCAACATTTTATGTTGTCCCGTGCTTAAGATTGTGAAGTAATTATTGTTTGTTTAGTACTGTTTTAGTAAGATTTATTTCATTGACATTTGATATCAAACTTAATTATCCAACCGCAATTTCAATGAATTTACTTTGTCCCATAAAAGTTTGGTTCGTAAAAGCATTACTGTGTATTAATGAATTGACAATTCATTGCCCTTCATATTGATGAACTTTGAATAATATTTGTTTTTGCCATTAGAATACTTTTAGAATGAATTGAGTTCTGAAATAATTAGAATTTTATTTAGTATTTATATTATGTTTCACAAAGATTTATATACTTATCAACAATAATTTTACACTAATTTTTATTTTATAGTGTTGTGGACTCTTTTGCTGCTGCAAATATAGATCTCTTGGAAAGACACTGTTTCCGAAGGTAACAGATTTATCACTGTACTTCAATGATAATGAGACAAGTTTTGATACATGTAGAAGAAATAATTTAGACCGCCTCTGATATAAACACCTTTATGAGGGTTAACAATATTGTTAATTTAACCAGCAAGCCTGAATTCCAGGTAACTAATGTTTAAAAATATAAATATTAGTAATACATAATTATGCCACCATAACAAAGTCGTGGTGGAATGTGATATTTTTTATATGAAAATATATATCTTGAAAAGATGAAAGATCAGATTGTAAACAATTTTAAATCAATGTTATATACCTACAAATACAATAAATAAATCACAAAACTAGGCATACATGTAACTTTACAAAAAGCAATGTAAAATATTTTCATATTATTACAACCCAATTATTTCTATTATAGGAGATTTAAAAAATTTAGAAAATCCAGATTTTTTCTGTCTGCAATAGACTATCCTGAGTATTTTGAGTACAGAACCTCACAGTGGACCACCTCAACTGGAAGTAACCTTCGGAGTACGAATAAGGAAGATGAAATATCTGAGCATGAATATTTTAGTCATGTAAAAAGCGAATTGCCTGTGGACCGTATATATATATATATATATATATATATATATATATATATATATATATATATGTAACTCATGTTGTTCAATACAATACAAGTGGTTTGAGATTTGAATGGATAATAATAATATAATAAGAGTGCTATGTTCTGGCAATTAAAATTGTACATACAACTTAGAATATATATGTGTTTAATAAGCTTGATTTTTGAGAGTTAAAAAAACAAATGTGCATGCATTTACAAATTTTTATTTATCTCCATTACTACTTTTTTTCTACTGTTACTAGTTTTTATTTTTGGATATTAGTGTTTATCTTGTACTTAAAGATTTTATTAAGAAACATCTTTATCAAAGCCATGAAAAATGTGTTCAAATTGCTTGTATTCCAAGTTAGGTATATGTATGTAATAGATATTGTACAATTGCACAGTCAGTACAATCAACTGTAATATAATGATAAGAATATAATTTTATCTCTCAGTTGTTGCTTATTACATATAGAACAAATTATATATTAGTTTTAAAGTTGTATATTATTGGCTAGTTATATATACATTATTGTAATCTTATTTTTGCCTGTAGAACAATAAAATTTTGTGAATTGATAAATTGAGTTTGTATTATAAAAATTAATGTTATGTAATATTATATATGAATAAACTCAAACTTGCAGTTAAGAATATTTATTAAAAAAATTGTAGCATTTAAACTTTCATTTTGCCGTGTTTATATGTAAATTGGATATATGAACTTATATATCGTATTTCCATCATTATGTATGGACTAGCTGCCTTTGTTTGTATGGAAAATGGATATATGAATGTATATATTAATTTTTCCATTATTATATTTGGACTAGCTGCCTTAGTATGTATCAAAATTGGATATATAAATGTATATATATTGATTTTCCCATCATTATAATTGGACTAACTGCCTTAGTTTGTATGGGAAAAGGATAATTAAATGTATATTTTGATATTCCTTCAAAACCGGGGCCATAATTATATATCTAATAGCGTATAAAGCAATATATAAATGTATATATTGATATTTCTCCTATATATAAGCGTATAAATAATTATATATAATAGCATATAAAGGAATCTAGTAAGATTCCTAGATTCATAGAGGCGATTGCATGCAGCGCCTCTATGCAAAATCGTTCCCAGTTTGTTGGGAACTACGTAGTGACTACCGGGTTCATATGGTTCTGTGTCAGATGGCGCCACAGACCAAACGTCAAACGTTTGACAGCTCTTCGACAAGTAAATATGAATTCAAAACAATAGTGGATTTGGATATATAAATCTACATATTATATTTATACCTCATTAGATGTGAACTAGCTGTTTTGGTTTGAGTGGAAATTGGATATTTAATTTATACATAATTAGATGTATTCTAGCTGACTTAGTTTCTACGAAAATTGTATATTTAAATGTGTATTCTTACTGCAGGTGCTTATAACTTATAAAAAAAACAAGGAACATGAGCAATTTAACTTAAATATGATATATTTATGGATAATGTAATGGCATACCATTTCGTTCTATTTAAATTCTAAGCAGAAAAACAAGGATGATGGATAGAACATCACAGGTTCGAGTAAGCTTTGTTGCATGTGAAATTTATATTATTCAAATCAAAACTTAAATATTCAACTACGATTTCAATTATATTTTTCAATAAATTAACCAATTTAATCTAGTATATTAAACTTCAGTTTTAAAAACATAACATCTCGAGTTATTCTTTGAATATATAAATTACATATACAATTATACATTTAAATATTCAGTAAGTACAAATTGTTTATTATTATATGTATTTCTCATATTAACTACTATTTTAATCTAATTTATTTAAACCAAACATTGAATTAAATCATTACAATGTTATAATTATCAAAGTTTCATTATAAAAGTAAAAATTAATATCATCCGTAAATAGTAATAATTTATAGATAGGCTATATAATGTTATTTCAAATGCATTTTTGATATAAATGTACATTTGTCTTGCAGTTGCAATAACTTATAGAAAAAACAAGGTACATAAATAATTTATCTCAAATATGATATACTTATTGATGAATTATGTGATAATTCCATTTAATTATCATCCCAGAAATATCCAGTGAAGAGAAAAACAAGGATGAAGAATAGAAAAACACAGCTTTGAGTAAGTTTGACAACATTTTTTGTACTATTATTTAACGTTGAATACTCAAATGAGAACTTAAATATGCAACTACAATTACAATTATATTTTCCAATTAATTAACCAATTGCTTTAGTTTTCTACAGTTTCAAAACAATGAGAAATTCTACAATTTTAATCATATAAAATCATCAATATCATTTGGATAAATCAAATTTAAAAACAATAAGAAAATCTCATAAATTATTTAACAATCCCAAGTTTGTACAAAAGTACTTTTCACTCACAATAATCTAAGAAAATATCAAATATATAAATAGTTATAGCAGTTTCCTTATCTATGAGTTATAGTTACACAGGAAAATATGAATATGACAAATACAAAAATATGAATAGTTATAGTTACACAAGACACAAAAACAAAGTATAAATATATAGTCAGTTCAAGTGAATATAGATGAATGTAGATGATCGATTGAATTGTATGCTATAAATATTTCTAGATACAAGAATTACAAAACTTACAATCCTTTTCGTAATGCAAAATTCATTATTTAATCATCAAGTACTTTGAAGAACTGAATATCATATATTATGTTTTTAGGCATACAAAAGCAATTCAGTTTTAATTAATTGTTAATGAATTGATAATTGATGTTGATGTGCCTCTGTTTAATAGTTATCAACATTGTGTATATGGTGTATATTTAATATAAAGATACAGCTAATTATTTAATTAATGTTACTAGTGATAGTACATTTTATTGTGAATCTTGCAACGGACCACTTCCATCATAGACTTTTGGAATACCTTTTACTGGACTCTCACAGTTTCTTGAAGTAATATGTGAGCTTGCAGAGACAACAGACTACAAAAAAAGATGAATAATATTAAATATGTGAGCATGAATATTATAATCATGTACAAAGGGAGTTGGAGCAAATAAAGAAGCCTTTGTTCTTTAAGAATAAGTGAGACGACAGTGTAAATTTTAAGAACTTGTTTTAGTTATGTATTTTTTATATTGACTTTTTAGTCCAGTGAAGTATTTCTTGTAAAGTGTTTTGTATAGAATTTTTTATGAACTGTTTGAAACAAATTTTTATACTACCTCTGATGTTCAATTATATTAATATGTAGATATTGTTAAGGTAAAAAGTGCCAGTATGTTCTGGCAGGATGTAGGTACAATTCTTGTTGTAACTTAATTATTTAAACTTTTTGAATGTGTCTTATTAAACAAATAAGCTTAATTTTTGAGATAATTAAAAAAACTAATGTACCTATAAAATTTTGGTCACAAATTTTCACTTATTCTTGTTAGATTTACTTACTTTTCTCTTCTATATTTAAAGTGAAGATCCATATAATATTTTTACAAAAGCAAGGAAAAATGCATTTTAGAAAAATGTATATGAATGTAATAATGATCTGTATTAAATAGATATTTTAAATTGCACAATTAATGCAATAGATTGTGATATATTAATAAAAATGAAATTTTATTTTTCAGATGTACTTTATTACATATTGGACAAATTATATATTAGTTTTAAAGTTATACATTGTTATCAAATTATATTTGTAATATTTTGAAACTATATAAAAAAATGTATGAATAATTTAATTTGATTCTTTTATTGTAAAATATACGTGATTTAATAAATTTTTCAGGTTCCTCTTGATAAACAATATTAATATTAACCATATATAAATATTATTTTTAATCAAATACAAACATTTAATAACATCCACTCATAGTGATATCCATTTTATTGATTAAACAAATAATTTATTTTGCCTATTTATTATTAATCAATTCAACATTCAAAAATTAAAATTTTAAATAATGACCCCTAACATTTTAGTAGGCGGCCCTGCGCAATACTGACGCAATTCCCTCTTCGGATTTGCGTCTGCTACCCTGGTAGTATGAATGCATTTCAGTTCGATAAATGTTCGGCAAAATTAATTTTTCATACAAAATCTCGTCATTCTGCCAGGGGAACAGTCACAATTCTGAATTTGACAGCACGTTCCTATCGCACAGGACCGTCTGCTGAAATGTTAGGGGTAATTATTTTGAATATTTATTTAAATTAAAAATGTCAATTTATTGTTTTGGGATATTTTAATAAGTTTTGGTGATGGGAATGGTATTTTAACATTAATATTATTGTATAAACATTTAAAAGAATAGTAAATAGGCATCGTATAAAAGACAATTACTATAAGAGACAATTTAGTTATTCGTGCAAATATAGAACAATTTTTGACCTTCCGCCAATATTCTCTCAAAAATTTAATATTTACAATATCCTGTTGTTATTAGTTAGTCGCAGCGTATTTTAAAAATGAAAATACATTTATAAGTATTATCTGAGCAAGTAAAATTATTATAATGATTTTTAAATTAATTTAGATATTTATTTAAAAAATGTAAAAGTTAAAATACGGTCCTGGTTTCTTGACAAATTTCATCCTGCTTTTTGATTGGTTGGCCCCGCTTTCTGCTACATGCATAGATAAAAGAAGAGTATAGAAGAGCATTCTGCGCGCCGGATACAATTTGACAGCTACAAAATCATTTATCGTGTGACCGTTGATGAAAATGCATCTCAATCAAGATTAAATTATTAAAGTTTTTGTTGTAGTTGTGGTCTTTAATTTTTTTTTTTTTTTTTTTTTTCTGTTAATTTCAATCAGATACAATACAATCTATCGTTAAAAGTTATGGTATTGAAAATCAAAATCAAAAAGAAAAAAAAATAGAATAAAGGAAATTAAAGAAAAGAAATAGAATAAATGAATGAATAAATAATAATTAAAATAATAGTATTAATAATAAAAACGATAATCAATAATAAATAATAATTAAAAATAACTTGTTTGAAAATTTTCCTGTGCGAAACAGGGAAATTATGTTGTTGACGGTAGATCACTGGGCCATTTTCTTTTCAGGCGTTTTAATTTTTCGGCTGTTTGTACTATTTGCATTTCCGGATTGACGTGTGCATCCAATTTGTTTTGAAAGATAAAACTTCTGTTCTTAATAACTTCCGCCACTGTTGGAATTTTTAGGTCTTTATGGATCATGTGGAATTGAATCACATTTGTAGTGAAATTTTATATAAATTATTCAACTTGCAAGGATTATACTTAAACTTAGGATAATAGATAAACAAGCATGATGTTCAGGGTAAAAAACTTGGAATCTCATATAATGGAAAAAATAATTTGTAATAATAATATAATAAATTGTATTAGTACTAGGAATATTATTGCTGGCACAGACAACTTTAATTTGCCTTAAAGTATATTTATCAAAATATAATTAAAATATTTTAATGTAATTAACATATGTATTTAGAGGTCCAGTTAAAGGTACTCCTAAAGTCTGCGTTGGAAGAGGTCCACTGGGCATTTCACAGTTTCACAGTTACAGATTCACACCCATTGATGAAATAGATTTGAAACAATCTGTCAACATCTTGAATAAGTAATAAGGAAGATGCAAGAATGAATATTATAATGATGTAAAAAGCAAGTTACCTTTATATCTTTGAGAAGAAGTGAAAGTACAGTGTAAATGTTTAAAGACTAGCTTTAGTTACATATGATATTCGTTATATTGTCTTTTTATCAAATCAAGTCAAGTATTTCATGTAAATGATCTTTATAGAATGATGTGCAATGCAATGCAATATATGTCCATTTATTTATCTAGATTTAAAATGTAATTGATAGTAATCAAGTTAATATTTATTAATTTAGTTAGTAATAATTATGTTCTGGCAATTAAAATTGTATTTGGGTCTTCAATAATTGTATAAATTATTATTATTATATTATAAAAGCTTATGGTATATAATTTATATTTTCAGCTCGTTTCAAGTATAAAATTGGAATCAAATATTTATGAATGAGCTAAAATAATTTTATAAACAATTTTAACTGAAATAAATTATATTTTCAAGCAAATTTATTAACTTTAAACAAATATACTTCATAATATTTGCAGATTAAATTTTCTGTTTGAATTTCGCGCTTTAAATTGTACAAGATTGGGGCAGCGGTCAATTTGCTAACTTCAATTGCTTCAAATGTCAAGAGATTTTTGTGAATGATCTTAATCTCGCGTTAATTAAGAGTTTTTAATTAAATCCTTGATTAGTTTTAATTAAATTATGCATAAAATCGTTTAATTAAATCTGTAGATCAATCTGACATAAAAAATATATCGTGCAACATTTGTAAAAAGTTAAAAAAATGGATATGTGTGGAAATGCATAGGTGTACCTTGAATAGTAATAGTTATCTCTTTCAGGACCCCCATTTCGAATTAATATTATAATTAAACCTTTTACTTTCAGTGCTGATGTATCCTTTATCTATGTATATGCAATTAGCAATTGTATAATTTATATATGAATGTGTATACTTTTGTAGGTTATGGTAGCACATTTCCACATATCTATTTATTCAATTTTAAGTTCACAAAAGTCTCTAATGTAAGTCGTGTCTTGCGTGTTTCGTAGAGAATTTACTCGGACAATTGTAAAATGTCAAATAGACTTGTAAAAGACAAAGTTATGTAGTGGTTTTAAAGTAGTGATTTTGTGTCGAGTACTTGAGATTTCTGGCAGATGCTCCAGAGGTGATTCATGTATTAGTTTTGTGTTCTGCTAGCTGCTGTAGAGGATTTATAACAATGTAAGTGCAGAGCATGTTTTATACAAAGCGAGGCAAAGAATATATTTCTGATATTATATACAGGCATTTAACGTACTATTTATTTATTTAATATTTAGCTTAATTTTGAATTCAAACAAGAATCAAATAATTATGAAAATCTTTGATGTTCGACACAATATTGTTTGTCATCTTCAGTGAAACTATAATTTGAATACTAATGAATAAAAAAATATTACTTATAATTTATTTCCTAAAAAGGGTTTAGTACTACTGACCGATTTTGTATTACATGCTACTTTTATGCTTGTCATAATAATATTTCTCAATAATAATATTTCATGCTAGTTTTTCATATTGAATGAAATTAATTGAAAGGTGCTTTGAGAACTTGTTTCTTTGTTATACGATATCATTTATAAAGCAGCTTGTATATATTTCAGTGGAATATTTTTTGGCTTGTGCATTATTAATATAGTTATATACATATATCTGCAGAAAATATTGTTTATATTATAATATTTGAGTCAATATCATTTTCTTAATAAGGTATACTTTATTAATCTTTAATGCATAAAATACAATTTATCTTTTGTTTATTCAACTACAACTATTTTGCAAATAAAAGATTTTAAATTTATTTGGCAGACATATGTATGAAAAACTAGGTTCTTATTTAATTTGTTATGGGGAAAACATGTTGATTCAGATTTTTTATTTATTTATTCAAGTGCATTTTATACTTGTTTTAAATATATATAAAAGAAAAAAGTTTCTATTTCTCTTATGTATCAAAGACGCTGAAAGTAATTTATATTATTACAATTCCATAATAATATTCCACCAGAGATTCTCTTGCTCTATAAATAACACTATGAATTGATTTTGTATGGAATCCAGAATTTTTATATGTATATTAAATTTTTGTTACCAAATTATTAGTTAATTAATACAGCTTTTTATAAGCATCGATTACTTATTTGTTGGAGGGGTCCTAGCACCCTTCCTTAGGTAACTCCTAAATTGATGGTATTTTGTTACAAATTACAAATTTACTTTGTTACAAAAATCTCTTTTTTATCACACAATTTGTTCATTATTATACAAAAAAATATTTGTATTTGTATTTGACATTTCCAGTATCAAGAATCATGTGTTTTTCCTGTAGCGACATTGTCTGCATGAACATTCTTATTTATGGATAACACGATTGTTGGTTTTGATCGAATTATTTCAAATACTCAAATACGACATAACAAATTGTTAATTAAATGCAGCTTTTAAAAGTCTTTTACTGTAGTTTAATTTTAAATTTATTCAATTATATTGCTGCATAGCTAAATGATAGATTTTTATTCTTTTATTGATAAAAACAATTTTGATCAAGACATGCAATCAAAGTTTCAAAGAGTTGACTTGAATGATTAGACAAAACATAATTTTGTTAACAAGTTTATTATTCGATTCAAGTTGTAAAAATTATTTAACTCAATTTCTAAAGGATAATAATCAGATTTAAACAGTCTTGAAGTTTTTAATGTTCACATTTGAATATTTTTTATTATTTCATTTCACATCTTTTATTGAATTTCTTTTATAGCTTTTTCCAATAATTTGTATATTATTCAAGTCAACTACATTTGTTACTACGTTTGTGATTAATTGTAAAGGTTTCACATGTTTTATCAAGTCATATAAACAATTTTGATTTGATTAATATCACTTCATTTCATCGATTAATTAAATAATTCTTTCGAATAATTTTTTTTTCTAAGTCCTTTCAGATCATTTTTTTTCTAAGTCCAAATTTTTTGAAACCTTTTCGATTAAGACAGACGAGTTAATTTTGCATGCTATGTCATCCCAAAGCCAACACTCGAATGAATGAGAACCACATTGAATATTTCATAACGAGAAAATTTTATTGGGGCAAGTCCCAGTAATTTTTTCTCATTGTGAAAATTTCAACTTGGACCTCATTTCATTCGAGTGTTAGCAATCAAAGTTTCAAAGAGTTGACTTGAATGATTAGACAAAACATAATTTTGTTTACAAGATTATTATTCGAATCAAGTTGTAAAAATTATTTAACTCAATTTCTATAGGATAACAATCAGATTTAAACAGTTTTGAAGTAGTTAATGTTTACATTTGAATATTTTTATTAATTCATTTTACAAGTTTTATCAAATTTCTTTTTTGGCTTTTTCCAATAATTTGTATATTATCAAGTCAGCTATATTTGTTTTTTTGTCTCGATTAATTGTAAAGGTTTCACATGTTTTATCAAGTCGTATAAACGATTTTAATTCGGTTAATATGATTTTATTTCATCGATTAATTAAATAATTCTCTCGAATAATTTTTTTTTTTTATAAGTCCAAATTTTTTGATCATAATTCTTTCGAATAATTTTTTTTTTTTAAGTCCTTTCAGATATTTTTTTTTTTCTAAGTCCAAATTTTCTGATTATAATTCTTTCGAATAATTTTTATTTTCTAAGTTCTTTCAGATAATTTTTTTTTCTAAGTCCAAATTTTCTGAAACCTTTTCAATTAAGACAGACGAGTTATTTATGCATGCTGTATTATCCCAAAGCCAACATTCGAATGAATGAGGCTCACATTGAATATTTCACAACGAGAAAATTTTATTGGGACAAAGTTAAAAATTTTAACTAAGTCCCAGTAATTTTTTCTCGTTGTGAAAATTTCAACGTTGACCTCATTTCATTCGAGTGTTGGCTTTGGGAATTGGTGTGAGGGAACACTAAAAAACATAAAAAAGTTTCAGCATTGAACAGAAAAGAGAAAAATTCATCTGGGACTTAGGGGGGTTTTTTTAGGTTCCTCCACCTCCCCTTCCCCTCCTCCTTCCCCTTTTTTTCCCATTTTTTTCCTTTTTTTTCATTTTTTTTTCATTTTTTTTTCATTTTTTTTCATGTTGTGCTTTTTCGGTAGATTTTTGGATCCGGCATGCATCTTCCGCAATGTGTCTCCCTGCGTGTAACCTCTCGCACCATGGACCTCAGGTTGACCATCACTTGGTGTGTTCGTTTCAGGACCCTTTGCGCTCGCCAACAGCCAGCCACCAGCACTGTTCCATTTTTTCTGCTTCCGTGTTGGTCGTCGTCGCCTTCAGCTGGATTCGATCCGTCTCGCCTTGTGCCTGCCTCCAGAGCGATTTCACCGAGTATGCGGTCTCTTAAACCGCTCGGCTATTTAAGTTATTGATGATAAAAGTTATTTTTATTCCTATATTGTATTAATATTGAATTTTAATAAAGAATATGTATCATACACATCTCTCTTATTCATCATCTGCCTCTACCCTCTCTTTCCCCAGTTCTTCCTCTACTCTTTTTTTTTTTATCTTTATGTATCTCTCTTACAGTCAAGTGCGAAACTTGAGTTTTTCAGAAATTTACTAAGTGTCAAGGTCGAAATGCGACACCTGAATTTAATTTTTGAACTAATATTTGATATTTATGAAAAACTATACATTCGAATTTTCAAGCATCTTGGGGATTTGAACCGAGAAACAATGAGCAACCGTAGTGGCAACTTAACGATCTCGGCCAATTGGTTATAAAGAACCCTCCTCTATTTGCAAAAATATAAAGTCTTATTTTGATAATGAAAGATATAAGCTTCCTAAAAAAGTTGTGTGCCAATTGTGCGAATGGCCGAGGTCGTAAAGATACGGTCGGTTTAGGACAGAATAATAATTCGAGGTTCGCTAGATCGAACCCATTTATCTGAAAAAAAATTAAATTCAATAATTTTTCTAACTGTGTAAATAAATAAGATATATAGATAAATAATTAAATTTATTGAGTGCTGCCAGTATTACAAAAATTGACATAATATACATGTGCATATATATAAATATATATATATATAAATATATAAAAGATAAGAAATAATAGGAGGAGGATAATTTTTAATAAATTCATATTCACGCCTGGTTAGCAGTAAACCAAACCTACTTTGGTGTAATTTAAAAATCTTTTTTTTTTTCGATGAAAAACCTATCTATCAGGGGCAGCCAAAATTGGTCAAAATCATGACTTTCAAATGCAATTTTAAGGCCCTTAATGAATGAAATTGATAATTTTAATGAATGCATTGTGTAGACTAAAGTACAATCTTTATACCAAACCAAAAAATTACAAATTTATCGTCGTCTTCATAGTTAAAATCAGCTTCAAAGTTGGCCATTTTTCAAACTTCAAATTGGTAACAAATGCAGAAGAATTTTTTTTTCCAAAAACTGATTTCATATTCGGTATCAGCGCCTCGAAAACTATCAGAGTCGGTCAAAACATTTTGAAAATCGCGAAAAAAAATTTCATTTCATTAGTAAAATTTTGATTTTGCAACCAAACATTTCGATTTTTCAGGGGGTGTATGTGGGTTTATCCAAAAACGGATAATATTTTCAAAATCAGCGTCCCAAATCAATCAAAACCATCAAAACATTTTGAAAATCGCGAAAAAAAAACGATTTTTTTTAAAAAAAATCGATTTTGCAACCAAAGATTTCGATTTTTGGGGTGTATGTGGGTTTATTCCAAAAATAGATAGCATTTTTGAAATCAGCGTCCAAAAATCTTTTGGAATCAGTCAAAATATTTCCAAAATTGCGAAAACAAATCTATTTTTGTGCTAAAATTCCGATGTTGCAACCAAAGTTTTTGTTGTTTTCAAGTGGAACACACCCTGAAAGCTCATCAAACAGGATAATTTCGTCCTTGGCGTAATAAAAATTATCCAAAAATTTTGTCCAATAAGTTCTTGATCATAATTTTTTTAGTATAGGGGAGACCCAGATTTTATGGTTCCTGTTCCTATAAGTGCATAAGTACCTGTAATAAGAATAAATATTTATTCTATGGATATACATTTAAAATAAGATTATTTGTTACTAAATACCAGACCAGTAACAATAAGTAAGCTTAGAATATTTTATTTGAAAATCAAATATTCAATACACAAAAACTTAGTGAAAAATAAAAACATTCGAATAATTTGTAGGTAAGTACATAATTTATGTTAATCGAGTTTAAAAAAAAGCTCTTAAAACAATCCATGGATAGTATTCATGGATTCAACTTCAAATAAATCATTTATTATAATCGAATAATTTGATATCATTACTGTAGTTATAACAAAGCATAGGTTTATGATTTATAAATCTCAATTTTATCTATTTTTCACTAATATAAATAAATTAAAATGCCCAGAACAAATTTTTCAAGTTGTTTGATAAAATGTACACAGACACAAATTCGCGTTCCAGTTAAAAATTATACGAAATTTTAGTATCCAACTATATGTACTAGTTTGTACTAAATTCTAGTAAATTTGATATAGTAATGTAATGTAGTAACTAATGTAAACAAATTAACGTGCCCGAAAAGAAAATTAAAAGTTATTTGAAGAAAAGTAAAAAAAAGTCCCAAATCTACATATTACGTTTAAATTTGTGTTTCAACTGAAAATTGTTCAAAATTTTGATATGCAAGTATATAACACAATTTATACTATTTGTTAGTAAATTTCATCTAGTTTATAGTATAAACAAATAAACATGTTCTGAACATAGTTTTAAAGTTATTTCACAAAATGTAAAATAACATCCAAAATCCACCTATAGCCAATTATCAAACTCAAATCTGCGCTTCAACTACAAATTATTCAAAATTTTAATATAAAAGTGAATATAACAATATACATTGAATTCTAGAAAATTTTATCTAATTTATACAAAATAAACATATAAAAGTGTCCAGAATAAATTTCCAAAACATTTGACAAAATGTAAAAAATGTCCCAACTCGCATATTGAATGCAATTGAATAAAATTTGTTTGATAAAGTCCATGAATTCAATATGGTTAATGATTCATAAATCTTAAACGGCATAATTATACTGTTAGGTCGCTAAAATCATTATTCTACTTTTGAATGATATTTTAAAGTATTCCAGTATTAAAAAAAATGTTGGTAATTTAATTTTGTGCCAATTTTTTTAAACAAATAATTTTTATTTTATCAATTAAATTAATTAATTAATTTAATTGAAAATGGCACATATGTTTCAGAAAAAAAAACATTACTTACAAAGAGTATTTAAGAATTTGGACCCTTTTATGATGTAAATATTGAAATATTGATAACAACTGCACTTTTAATAAATATTATTAACACGACAATTAATACACAAATATTTGTTTTCAAAGAAAACATTCAAAAATGTATTTCCTTGTATAAAAAACACACCTTTTGTTTGAACAATGAAAAAAAGTATTTTACTCTTTTGAAATATTTCTGACTTTGAGCAGTTTTGAAAAAGTAAGAAAAAATGAACCTGTTCTACTTGATTAATTTAAAGATATCTATCCACGGATTTTTTACAAAGTTTTTGTGGTTTTATTCTCAAATAAAATATTTAATAATTAACACATTTCAGAACACATGTGAAATAAACCTGTCACAACAGACATTTTCAACCGAAAACAACTGTCAATTTTGACGTTTGACAATCTAATTCACTTTTGACGTTTAAAGAAACAATTCATGTATTAATCTCATTGTTTTGGACTTGAATGAATATCATAATGTGTTGAAACAAATATTTGTTTAGAATTATGCCCAACAGTTTGCCAAAATATTTAGAAATACATAAACATGACCACTTTGCCTTAAAATTAAATATAAAACATTATTTGTACTTACCTAAATCATATTTTCACAATAAACACACTTCAACTTTAAATCTATTAAATTTATGACTTGTACATTTATTATTTTATAAGAAACTTGTTCAACCAAGATCCAGGCAACACAGACTGTTGACATATTTAAAAATTTTACAACAAAAATTGAACATAGAGCACAAAAATTGAACATAGGAATCTTATTGGATTCCTTTTTCGCAAGAACTGTCAAACGTTTGACGTTAGTTCCTCACGAACTGGGAACGATTTTGCATAGAGGCGCTGCATGCAATCGCCTCGATGAATCTAGAAATCTTACTGGATTCCTTTATACGCTTTTATATATAATGATGGTCCTGGCTTAGGAGAAATAACATTATACATTTATATATCGCTTTATACGCTATTAGATATATAATTATGGTCCAGATTTTCAAGGAATATCA
>NW_020539724.1:17623255-17687025 GCF_003426905.1 Ctenocephalides felis | reverse complement strand
TTTTCTTTGTCTTACAGTCTTTGAATTGAGCTTGCTTATAATAAAAATATAAATTTATATTATATAAAATAAAAAAATATAAAAAAATCGTTGTTTTTTGTTAATTTTTCTGTTTTATATAAATGAAAAACAATATTTATTCTTTTTCGTCGCCTTTGAAATGAATGTGAAATTCAAATGGAAACGAAATGAGGTGCGTCGCCTTTGAAATGAGCTGTAAAACTCAAAGTGAAAATATAATTTCACTACAGGTTTGCCAAAAAAAATTTCGAACGCGGTACGGGTAGAAAAATTGTTGATAATGTGTGCATTACTACTCATCCGATTTTCAGTGTTTGCGATTACCAAAAGTTTGGTAGGTTTTCAAGAAACTCTCGTCATGAAAATACTAACATTCATGTTAGAACACATAGCAAAGAATATAAACAACGCAGTTTGAATAGAAAATACCATGAAAAAGACAAAATACTGGTTTACATATATCAAAAAGCGTATATTCATACAAAATGTATGGGTGGTCTGGACAGACCTTTCCGACCGTTCGAAGTATAAAAAAGTTAATATCTTTATAATTATCCTTCTGTACATTTTTTCGTCCTGATTTTTTCAATGATCGACAGCTAATGAAAATTTAGGAAAAGTCAAGAAATTTCAAGTCGATAGGATTACTAGAAGTATTTTTTTTTTTTAATTGAAGTCGAAAAAAGTCTGGCCAGACCACGCCGACCGACGGAGGGTTAAACCCATATTTTGTAAATGTACAAAAAGCAAAAAACGCGAACCTAACATCCATAATTGCACAACCACTATTAATTATAGTTAAAATTTCAAACGCTAAAATAATTCTTGCATGGGTAAATTGTTACTACACAATTAATATTAATATGTAATTGAAATGACTAACTATAAAATAATTTACTATCTTAAAAAAGCCAAAATATTTCTGGGTAAGGTAAAAAAAAAGATAAATACTTTCATATTTTTCATTTGCATTATTTTTAGAAAACCCTTATTTGCTCAAAGCTTGTATTTCGAATTTTGTTCGTACATCGAAGCACAAATCGCTCCTTTTGCGGCTCGTATCGGGATACCACAGTATATATATATATATATATATATATATATATATATATATATAATATAATTAACTTTGTATATATGTTTGTCGTGAATTTTATATTTATTAGTATTTTTGTGAATTAGCTCAAGATATAATTTTCATTCCATCAATATTTTAATAGTAATTCAAGTATGCTAATTATATTTGAAGTCATAATGTCAAGTTATTTTTACATAATTAATAATTTTTATAATTAATGATTGCCATTTTGTTTTTTGCATAAGATGCAGGTTTATTAATGAGTTTAAATGAATATGTATCTCAATACGAATAATATTGTTTGCTTTGTTAATAAATGTTTGCATAAAGATGAAGCAAATTATTTAATCTTTTGAAATATTGTTTATAATTATTGCTTTTTTCAATTATATTTTTATTATTTTACTTGAGAATTTATACATAACTCGCAGAATATCAACCTTCACAGTGTTTGTGGGTTCGCTGAAAGTCCAGATAATTGATAACTTATTCCGTTGCCCTGAACCAACCTGCGGTAAAAACTTCGGAAGGAAAATTTTACTTCAAATGCACATAAAACATTATCATCCGAATTTGCAACAATATTTCGGTTCAACTCCAACGTAGCCGATTTGGCGTATGCCAGAACCATACGAGAGACTCCTGAAAATGAACCAGTTGCTAAAAATCGGTACTCAAATACACAATTTTATGAAAAAGTTTCTAAGATTGACAATATATATAAAAGAGGAAAAGCTTCTCCAATTGAAAATGAGGTTCCCATAAAGGATATAAAATAGAAAAGGATGATGATGATTACAAGGATATAACACATGATACTAAAATTAATACTGACTTAGTGAAAAAAGAACAAGTAGATGAAGATCAGACAAATAACTCAGTTATCAAGAATGAAACCAGTATGTCCTGTAGTGAAAGTCCTTTATTAGAAGAAGCTCTCAGAGTTGACAATAAAAACAAAATCAAACATCATGTCACTTTTGAAAATGAATCACCACTAAGTCGAAGATACAAGGAGCCTCCTGAAGTGCAGAAAATTCCTGGTGGAGGTATTAAACGTTTACTTCCTAAAAAACGCGAAGAAACTACTACAAATGAAGTACTTCAAGAAAATCAGATCCCGAGAGTGATGAAATTAATAGTGATTTTACAAGAATTGATAAAAGTTAGGGTTAAATCAGAAAAAGCAAAGGGTTGAAACTTCAGCTGGCCTAATACAAAAATTTGAAACGTAGCCAAAATAAACAACTTATGAAAAAGAGTGGGCGTCCAATGATAAAAGAAGAACACGATACAATAGAGTGAGTTTTTGTGCATACAATTTATAATCAACATTTAAGTAGACTAATATAAGAACTATGTTAATACCATTTATTTTTTCAGTAAAATTAATTAAAAGGAGAACAAAGCAATAACTATGTTTTTTAAATTTACTCTATTTAGTATATGTATATTAAGATATTTTCATATTCAATTTTAATGCAAATCTAAATTTAAATCATTGAATTTAAAAAGAAATAAATATATATTTGTTTTGTTTTTACAAATAATTTTTAGTTATATAATTATTTTGCTTTTGCTTGACTTTTGTAAAGTATTGTATTATATCTAATGTAATTTTATCCATAGCCCAGTGCATGTTAAAATGAAGAGGAGCAGCGCAGATCTAGTATGTCAACAGATATTTCAAAAGCACCTATTGAAAATACACTCAATAATACGTCAGACACCAACAAAGCTGTAGAAGCGGCTGATCCTGCACTCGAGTTCCAAAAGTTTATATCAATGAGGGTAAGTTTGGCTTTTAGAAAATTACATAAAATAATTTTATTATTGCTATATTAAAAGCTTTTGTTCAACTACTTTTAATTGGCATAGCTTCATTTCACAAATTAATTCACAATTGTGATCTCATTTATAAATACACTCTTATAAGAATCATTTTTTATAAGACAAAATAATCAATGGAAGATCAGGCAAATATGTTGCAATTATTTCTGCTGTTTTAATATTTTTAATTTTAAGTTCATGCAACTTGCCTTAAGGCAAAATGCCACTTATAATTATATGAAATAGGGGAGGGCACACATCTACTATTTGAGGAGTGCATATTATTTATTGCTTAAATTTATATAATAATATTTATTAAATAAAAAATTATACCGAAAATTATACTCTGTACTAACAATAAAATAATGGAGTTCAATAATCATTATGAATACTTAGAGCTTTGATAAGACCAAATAAGAGTTCGATGTTATCATTCTCTGCATATAGCTTTATTTTGTGGCATCTTTAAAACATTCCATATAGAACAAAAGTAGCATAACTATTAGCAAAAACACTATTAAATGTATCAAAATGAAATATAATACTTATATATTATATAGATTTGCTTTGATTGAAACATCATATAAAGTGTTTTCAATTCGTTTTAATGTTTTTTTATATTCATATGCATTGATCAGTTGTCATTCGTCACATTGAGATAATCACGCATAAAAGAATATTTCTTGGATATTTTTTTTAAATTCATTTGTGCATAAAATGTAAATAATATCATCATATTTTTTATTCAATGCTGCCAGTGGTTATGCAAGGTCAGAAAATTTCTGTGTGAGAATATTTTTTGGGTTGTTATAGTTTATTTTTATTGATTAGTATGTCGTTTGGCTAAACATATAATAATGCATTTTAACAATGTGCTATGATTTTTTACTGCAAATAGTATGGTAACTTTTTTTTGTCTTACATGAACTTTCAAAATTTTTTAGTATTTTATTTCTTGCGTATTTTCTCTTACTCATCTCATATTACACAAGTTTTATCAATAAATTTTTGACGAACATTTCTTTTATTAATTTTTTTTAATTTGTTTTAGTGAATGTTTACACTGTAAATTTTTATAGTCATGATAAAATATCAATGTATTTTATTAGCAGAATTATTGCTGAATTTTCAGCTGTATAAAAGAGATACTTAGAGAAAACATTATATTTGATAATAACCAGGTTTGAGTTCAATTCAAATACTTGTTTTCAGAATTTGTATTTATATTAATTCATTTGAACATATATTTTGCAAATTTATTTTTGGCAATTAATGAATCTTCTGTTTTTACATAATTTATTTAACTGTAATATATTTGATTTGTGAAAAGGGATTTAATATTCTCTAATTATTGAATACACTATTCTATCTGTCCTTGAATCTGGTTGAATCAATTTACTAATTATAAGATTTAAGTTAACGGTGAATGAAATTTTTTTTTTCAAAAATTATTATGCATGTATCTTTTATATTCGTTATCTTATGTAATTTGTTGTTTCTTGTTAAATCAATATGCTGAAAATTCTTTAATATTCTTGTAACATAATGCATGTTTATTTATTATGGAAGTTTTAACATGTATATGTTACATGCAATGTTGATAAAAAAAGGTATTAAAATAAAAAATCTAAATTTATAAGAATTTTTTTAGAAATGATCATCTTAAGATCATTTTATTTTTCAATGTTTTGAGTAATATATTTCAGTATGAATTGTAAAATAATGAATTATATTCTTGCATGATTTTTTATATTCACATATTGTACTTTATGCTGTATTGATATTTTTTTTTCTCCCTAGATGGCGAAGAAATTAAGTTGGTGCGAATGCGAAGAGAGGAAATTATTAATTGTATCTGTGGACACCGAGAAGAAGATGGACTTAGGTTCAGTGTGAACTCTGTCTTTGTTGGCAACATGCATTATGTCATGGTATTCAAAGGGAACGAGATGTTCCGGACAAATATGTTTGTGCAATTTGTACTAATCCCCAAAAGCCAAGACAGTCTAGAAAGTGAGAAGTGTATGATTACTTAAAATAGTAATATAATAGTTTAGAACAACTTTTTATTATTATGTGATTCTTTAATGTTACATTAATCATTTAAAGCAAAATCATTCTTTCAATGTGATGTTAAGTGTATTTCAAGTTATATGTGTTCAGATAATGATCAAATATTATTTTAGATATATTCATGATCAAGAATGGTATTAGAAGGTCGTTTTACCTCACTTATAACAGAAGACCTGAACTTAAAAACATCTGCACAGAAACAAAACATAACAAATCTACAAGAATTTACTAAGTGTGTTCATGAAACCACTGGCAATGCCTTAGAACTTATGCCAGTATTAAAATCACTAAGAGCTAAATTATCTATGGCCATGTAAGTTAAGATATATTAATTGTTGATGTGATGTGTTCCATTAATCCATTGGTAAATATATAATACTGATTTAATTTTTAGGCAAAACACATCACCCGAAATTTTATTATTGGGCTAAACCTTGGGGAAAGTATAGTGACATGAATAATGATACTAGGGATGCAAATCAAGATCCAAAGTCCAACAAATAATTCTCGATTCAAAGATGATAATGAAATATCACCTACACTGCAAGCTCTTCAAAGAGATTTATGTAATGCCGTTAATGAGAGTGAACTTCTTGGCGCTAGGATAGAGAGAATGAATTTATTAAAATCAAGAATATGAATAAACCAGGTAACATTTTTGTTTGTAATAGAATTAACAGTTAGCAATTTGTTTAGTACTGAGAATTTCTTGTTGTTTTTTTACACTTGTGGCATATATCTGCTAAATATTGTATATGTATTTATATAATATATGCATTATTTATTATATAGATATATATATATATATATATATATGTAATATATGTTACGGTAAATGTGCATATTTCGGTGAATGTGCACATTTACCGGCTCATTTGCGAATGCGAGTTCAACTCGCGCATGGCGTGAAATACTAATTCATATATTTATATTTATATTTATAATTATAGTTATAATTATATTTATAATTATATTTATATTTATATTTATAATTTAGTTTTAGTCTTATGCATAGAATATCCATTATTATTTCACTATAACTATTTATCAATTAACAATTTATCTATTAACTATTAACGATGAACTATTAATTATTCATATAACTATTAACTATTTAACCATTAACTATTACCTATTTAACTATTCTTAATTCACTATTTACTAACAACTATTCACTATTTACTAACAATTATTCACTATTTTACTATTAACTATTCAGTATCATTATTCACTCACCTATTTTATATTCAACTATTTACTATTAACTATTAACTATTTAGTTATCACTATTCACTATTTACTATTAACTATTCAGTTATCATTATTCACTATTCACTATTTTACTATTGAACTATTTACTATTAACTATTCATTATTCTTTATTTACTATTAACTATTCAGTTATCAGTATTCACTATTTACTATTAACTATTAGTTATCACTGTTCACTATTTACATTAACTATTAAGTTATCACTATTCACTATTTACTATTAACTGTTCAGTATCATTATTCACTATTCACTATTTTACTATTCAACTATTTACTATTAACTATTTAGTTATCACTATTCACTATTTACTATTAACTATTCAGTTATCATTATTCACTATTCACTATTTTACTGTTCAACTATTTACTATTACTATTAACTATTCATTATTCTTTATTTACTGTTAACTATTCAGTTATCACTATCACTATTTACTATTAACTATTCTGTTATCACTATTAACTATTTACTATTTACTATTCAGTTATTACTATTCACTAGTTACTATTAACTATCCACTATTTACAATTCATCTATTTAACTATTAAACTGTTAAACTATTTACTAGTTACTTAAACTATTAACTATTTACCTATAACTATTGAACTATTAACTATTCACTATTTAACTATTCACTATTCACTATTTAACTGTTCTAAATTCACTATTTACTATTTTACTAACAATTAACTATTTACTATTTAATATTAATTATTCACTATACACTATATTACTATTTTACTATTCAGCTATGTACTGTTAACTATTTAGTGCGCATGCGCCAAATACGCAAGATGTTCATGAGATCGATCCAAGTACCCACGTACACCATTATTTTAATTTGATTGTTTGAGAACTCCACATTCACCTAGTGTGTTTTGGGGAATGCGCACATTCATCGGTGAATGTGCATATTCACCAAGAGTGCACATTTACCGTAACATACATATATATATATATATATATATATATATATATATATATACTTAAATATGTGTGTGTGTGCATACATATAATTATAACTACTTTTAGGTACTAATGATGTAGATATGTTATCTAGCCATACGAGATTAAATCCAGCTAATAACACCATACTAACACCTACAGGTATGTTTGGAATATACAAATTTTTAGACTTTCTTTTCAGAAATGACATGAATATGTATAAAATAAAGAATATAATCTACTTTTAATTATTTTCAAAAAATGCATTTGTTTGTCTATAGCAAAATAAAAGTAAATATTCATTAAATGAATGCTATTTCTAGGTAACAATACTCTAATGAACACTGAAACCCCAAGTCGTGGTTTAAATTTGGACTCAGAATCTAAGGATGATTTTGCAGCATTAGCTAAAAGCGATGTTTTGGACTTATCAGCTATTTTAGAATCCAACCATGTAATACCTACTGATTCAGAATTAGTTTCCATTCTGGAAGGAGATATGAAAACTGAAAATGATCTCAATAGCCCTATGAGAGGCAATAAACAAGATGAAGATTGTAAAATTAATATGGATCTATTAAGTTTTATGTCAAGTGATGACACAAAGTTAATGGATTCAGGAAAATCAGCAGCAAGTATTAAATCAACCAGTTCAGGAGATCTTACTGATAGTCAGAATCTTTTAGCACCTTTATTAGCTTCACCAGGTGGAACAAAATTTGATCTAGTCAGTGATCGCGAGCTGGAGAATTTTGCTCAAACTGTAGGCCAGGAAGGTAATAGATTATTGATAATTGATAAACTAAGAACTCATCAGCTTATATATAATATGATATCTTGAGTTAATATTTTAATACTTACTGAAAACTTTATTTAAGTAAATTTACTGCCATCCTTTCCTTGATAATTCTTTTTTTAATATTTAGAATTCTTTTGATATTCATTGTATTTAAGATGAAAGTATCATGGAACACAAAAAATAGTCACAGATTTATTTGTATAAATGAATTTTTTTTTTTTTAAATATTTATTAGTGCCATGATTTTATTTATTTAAAATAAGCTTTCAAAAAAATTTTAAAGAGCTCACATAATTATTAATTTATAATTATCTATTATAGATAACATGAAAAAACCTAACTTTAATTAAATTTTTATATTTCAGTATTGATAACAAACACTGCTCCTGTACCAGAAGAAGCAATAGACAATGAACAATGTCGGTGGAATCTGCTTAGACATATTTCAGATTATCAAGCAGAATTAGAAAAACGAATAGATCAGTTTAATATCAAGTTAGTTATTCCTCAATAATGATTAAAAATATGATTCACCCAATATTCACCCAAACTGTTAAATTGCTTCATCAATTGCAGATTATCAGTTCTATTAGCAAGTCCAGAAGCTCCTCCACCAGATGCATTAAAACTCGATCAAGATTGCACAAGACTCATGAAAATGATGCAGAGGGATTTAAGGACTCTAGGTGATACATGTTCTGTAATATCAACAGAAAGTAGAGAGTCTGAAAACAACAAGTTAGTATAATTGATCAACTTTTTATGAAAATATTATTAGATTAATAACTAATAAGACAGTATAGGTATATAATTAATAATTCTCACAAATTTTACAGGGTATCACAAAGCCAAGAGCAAAATTTTTTAAATTGTTCTGTGGCTCCAACAGATGTGAAAAGACTGTGGTAACCAAATTAGAGTATTCTATATTATAAAGAGATTGTTTATTGTATTAATAAAATGATTCTAAGAACACAAATTATTATTTACTGTTAATTCTATTAAGTTATAACAACTAAGATTAGGATCAAGATAATATGGGCAAGAATAATTTGTAAAAGTATGAAGAAAGAAATAAGAATTTCATTCAGTTGGCATAATATAGAGATAGATAATAATGAAGTTTATTGTATAATTATATTGTTATTGCATTTTCCTATTTTTGCCGTTAACCTTTAAAGGGAAATTGAAATTTTAAGTTATTCAAAGATTGCGGCTATGTGGAATTCTCTAATATAGTCCAATAATAAACTTTTGAATATTTTCATATATTTTGAATGCTCATATTTTATGCAGTTGACCAAAGTAAAAACAGAAAGCTTGAGAACCAAAAACAATTTTATAATTATTTTTGAAGAAAAAGAATGGATAAAGCATGACACATTACTATGAAATAAATTAATTTATACTATTATATTATAATTTATATCATCATCCTCGGATATAACTCCGGAGTTACTCAACTCCAGTATAAATTCTTATTTGCCTCGGGGGTGTTTTGAGAACCATTGAAATCCGTTAAATAAAGTTATATTCACACACCAGATGGCTTCCAAATACAATTGTTCGTGCGTTAAGTTGGCTGCACTTAGCAACATAAATATTTTAAGGAAAAACTGTCATTGACTTTTCGTTGTTGATAGCCATAGACAATATATAATAAAAATATGTTTATAATTATTTTATTATCAACAAATATATTTTAATTACATAGTGTTTACAATTATTTTATCAAATCCCGTTTTTAAATCTAGTGTGGGTCAAAGACTTTTAGAAATTGTGAACAAGCATCTTAAACACAAACAGTTTTAACCGCGGTCAACAGACATTCGAGGAGCTGGATGAATAATGATTTCAGCAGAGAATTGGATGAATGAAAAGCAAACACTACGTTTGAAATATTTACTAAAATCAGAACGCCTTAAAACCTTTATTAAATGGCCATTTAGTGACGATTCTAACTGTTCAGCTGAAAAGGTTCACATATTATGATTTTGAAGTTTAAAATTGATGATCAAATTTTATCAAGAATCTTGATTTTCAGATGGCTGAAGCTGGATTTTATATGCCAGATGTAAAGCAATATGATTTAGCAGTATGCTTCGTTTGCAATAAGGAACTAGATGGATGGGAAGAATCGGATGATCCTTGGAAAGAGCACAAAAAACATTCTTCTAATTGCTGTTTATCTCGAAAGGGGTGGAAGTACTCAGAATTAACGGTAATTTATAATTATGGTCAACATAAACAGTTGATAATATATTGATTATATTGTTCAAATATTGCAGCAATGAAACTAAATATTATAACATTTGTAAATGTTATATCCTTAACTTTCTGAGTTGATTTATAAATATTAAGGTGGCCAACTATACTTTTTTGCAGTGTTTTGTACACCTTTTTTGCAAACTGTACACTTCGAATAGTCATTTATATGATTTTACACTCATTTGTATTCCTAAAACAATTTTTTGTAGAGGTGTAAAGGGAAAAAATTTGAGAAATGTTATCTCTCATGAAAATTGATAAGTTTTACTAAATAATTACTGTATATACGATGTCCAGGCACTAATGCTATTGTTGAAAGGATATTTTTCTTAGAGGGTAATTATTGAAGCAGTGAGAAGTCTACAACTTTCTGTAAAAATGTTATATGACGTTTTTTTCTGTTTAATTTAATATGCAAAATAGAAGTTGTTTGAGTGTGGCTACATTAAAAGATAAACATCTTATTATTGGAAACAAAAATCCTCTCAAAAGAAAGATATATTTTTAAAAGAAAATAAAGTGGTCTCTCTTTTTGAACAAAAAATAGTTGACCACCCCAATAATTTGTATGTACTATTTTATATGTACATATGTAGTTTATATGTACTATACATTTATAACTATTATCTATCCTTTGATCAAGCTAATTTCTATTTCTAATCATCACTTTTTAGGAATCTCAGACGGAGACCATTATCCAAACCTTACTTCAGGAATGTTTAGAAGAATTTGTAAAAAGCTTAAGTGACAAAAGATCAGAAAGTTTTGCACGTAAATTTGAAAAAAATAAAAAAACAGTGAAGAAAAGAATAGCAAATTGAATCTAAATATTAAAATGAAGAGTACATGTTTTATGGAATAATCTGAATAGTTATTGAAGAGTACTATCAGAGTGCTAAATTCCTGTTAAGTGTTTATCTTTAAAGTATTTTTAAGCTATGTACATTTACAAGTACATGTTTTATGGAATAATTCGAATAGTTATTGAAGTGTGCTATCAGAGTGTTGAATTCCCGTCAAGTATTTATCTTTAAAGTATTTTTAAGCTATTTACATCAATTTTAATTATTTTATATTAATATTAAGTTTCAAGTATTTTTGTACATGTTTGCTAATTTTTAGATCCAATACTATATATTTTTAATTTACTGTATACTTATTTCTATGTAAATAACAAAATAATAAAATCCTCGTCTTTTATTGATGGATTATAAATTTATAAGAATAAACCATATTTTATTGTATTATAATAGCAAAGTATTAGTTAAATTGAGTGCTAACACTCGGATGAAACAAGTATATTCAAATCATATAACAATGCATGTAATCATCACGAAGAATTAAAGTGGTTTTATTGTTTTTAAATAAATGCAATTTTTCCAAAATGTTATAAAATTGTGTAGTTGTAGTACGAGTTTTAATAGATAATTAATACTTCATAAAAGAACAGATACCAAAGCGTAGCGAAGAAATTTCTTTTCTGTCATATACTATAAAATAACAATAAGCATGAATATATTATATGGATTAATTATAATTAAATAACTGTGTTGTATCAGTATTTTTTAACATATATTTGAAGTTCATTGATATTTACTTTAAAGAATTCATTAATGAAGACTTTGAAATATTTATAATAATGTAGTTGTAATGACATATTTATAATCAGTGTATTTCAGTATACTTAAAGTAAAATTTAATAATTCAGAGTCGCTCAAATTTCGCGCTTTTTTGCATTCCAGAATTGACAGGTCGCCATTTGCATTTTATTTTGAACTCTCTGTCAATTTAGTTCAGTTTAGCTCAGTTTTGAATTTAATCTGCATCGTAGTTAATTATTTCTAATATCATTTTAATATTTACTCTTTAGTTGCTATTATATACATTTAATAGTGTAGTTTAAAATTATGATTTGCATGTGAATTTTCATTAGTTTACTGAACTACATAACTGTCTCAGTTTTAAAATTTAGTTTCAAAAACTGTTCCTAAATGTAATGAAATCATTTATATGACACGAGTTTGGAAATACTTACCTGGTATTGTATATTTGCTGAATACTTACATAAATGAAACATGGTTTTTGTTTTCTGAACAAATAGTTTAATAGTTCAAATTCTATAATAGAATATGATATCTTCATGGATATGGTTTAAATAACAATGAAAAAGAACTTAATTATGAGATTATGTTTAATAAATCATCTCACACATATACATCTATAATCTATTAACAAAAAATGCATGTTATCTGAAATTCCTATATATAAATGATCTAGATATTGATATAAATGATAGATTTCAAAACTGAAATGAAACCATATTTGGCAATAAGATTTATGTGATTTAGTTCTTGATCATTTGATTAAGCTCTATATAATCATTGAACATTATAGAAGTTGATGTTCTAGAGGTATTAAGTTCCAAGTCAAGATTTCAACACACCTCGATTTAAGATATCTTCATTTTCCAGCAAATGTTTCTCAAAATTTCCTTTCATATAATAATTAATGATGTATTGCCAAATAATGCTTTGTATAAATGCTCTTAGTATGTCAAGCAATTTAAGAATTATTACATCTTTGAAATCAAAAAATCTGTTTTGTAAATGTAGATGAATCAGCTCAATCAAAAGTTGTTTTCTTCATGATTATATAAGGCTATGAAAAGCCTTAGTATGATAAGTATGATTAGATAAATACTATGAAAGATGAAAGTATTCTTCTATTACATTTTAAACTGATTTTGCAGTTTTTTTCTCTTGACAATATAATGAGCAATAATAAACACGTGATATATTACATATGTATGCAGCTGGTTCTTGACAATAGTTGCATGAATTGTATTCAAATTCTTTATTCACTTCGAAGGGAGCTGATATTTCTGCATCACTAAGACTACTAATATTTTTCCTTTGTGTCAAATATCTTTTAGAAAAATCATTAGGCTTCTTGGCAAGTTTTTGAATCAACCTATTATGTGCTTTTTCTGGTTCTTTGATACTCTTATAAAAATCACTGTTCAAAAATTTCTTTCTAGCGTCTGATAAGACTAATGGAAGAAGAGGGTCTCGATAAGTTATTTCATGAATTAATGGTTTCAAAGGTTCATGCTTAATATCTTCTGCAGGCGTTGCTATGTTACTGTCAGAAAATTTGATGACAAATCGATGAGGTGCTTTCAAATGCAAACCATGCATTGCAGCCACTGCTGTATCTAAGTGACTGTAATTTACAAAACCATATTTATGCCCACTCTCCGCATGTCTAATACATGATTCTATGACATCTCCATAACTCTGAAATATATTCCTCAAGCCTCTGTCAGTCAACTCTTCAGGGATATTCGATACATATAACTTAATCCGATTTTTATCTTTCAAATTGATGGAATTGTAATCCAAAATACAACCGAAATCTCCACTGGGGCCTGGCACAAAGCTATTCTCTTTTGAATAGTAATGATCGCTCATAGGGTCGAAATTGTTGCTTAAGAAATAATCATTTTCTAGTTGGATAATCTTTTCTGCTTCCTTGTTATTCATCTTGGCGTGATAGTTGTTTGTTGCAATTCCCTATAAATTAGAAATGATTTGGTTTATGTAGTGTATATTTATAATATAACTATTTATTTAATTTATTTCTTGTACAACTGCCTTTTTCAACAGAATTTACATTTTAATTCACTATTTTTTTGTTGTTTACCCCTTTGTCAGAGTAAAGATTCAGTCGATTCTTTTTATCCCACCAAGGTTAATCTAACTTTGATACTTTTTATCTCACTGTTGAATCTAACTTAAAATTAACAATACATCTTATAAAAGAATTAAATAACATACACTTAAATTATATTAATACCTCCATAAACTAAACAACAATGCTTACAACAAAAAAAACTAAAGACGAAGGGAAATACTTTTGTTATAGATTATAAGTGAAACTCCTTCAAGACGATTTTCCATGGATCTTTCTAAAAACGCGTCTTATGCGGTATAAAAGCACCAAGTTTCGAAATTCAGAAACTTACAGAAAGTGGCGTATTATGCGAGAAATTATTGTAACCATAATCGTTAAAGACATTACACTTATGTGTATTATTGTTTTCTATTTTAATGATGAATAAAAATATAAATTTATGATTGATTTACCTTATTCTTCCGTCTATTTAAACAATTAAAAATTCGGTTTCGACAAAAACTACTTTATTAAACTCAATCAAAAAGTTATCGGATCGGCGATTTTTGATTTATAATATTGGCTCCATTTGCACTTACAAATCTGATTGTTGTTATTTTTGAATATGGAAAATGATTATGGACCATAGACCTTATATTATATTTTTAATTTTGCGTGGGGTACACCCTTATAAGTTATAATACTATATATATATATATATATATATATATATATATATATATTATAATAGGGTATAACTTATAAGTTATAACTTATAAGTGGACGTTTTAGAGGTTTCTGAACATTTTGGCATACCTCAGAAAAAATGGATGTGTGTATGTGTGTGTGTGTGTGTAAGTGTGGAGACAACTTTTCGTCGACGATTTTGGGCGTACGGATTATCCGATTTGAATGGTTCAAAAAACATTCGATTCCTAGTGATGAGGAGACGTGCTGATTAGTTTTTGACGAAGATAGGTCCAGCGGTCCAACAAGGATATTGATATCGTTTAAATATTAGCTTGACTTTTAGAATAGAATAGTTTATAAATAATAATTATTATTTCTATTAATTATCTTAAGATATATATTAATAAGTGCACATAATATATATGTTTCACATAGAAGTATATATATATACTATAGCATATATTTATTTTACAGTGTTATGGACTCCAGTTGGAAATATATAAACTCTAGAGAAAAATAATGGTTCAGGAAGGTAACAGAGACTTATTTCTGTACTTCGATGAGACAAGTGAGACAAGTTCTAAACTATATAATATAATATTCATATATTAATGGAAGAATGTTTTTAAACCGAGTGTGACACTTTAACTAAAGGTTACTATTACCCTGAATAGACCAAGTCTGATTTTCAAATGATACTCTTTTCAAATATAAATATAGGTAACTGTATCATTATTTATGTAAATTATAATACGAGAATGAAGAATAATAATTATTATAAATAAAGTATAAAGTATTAATAATAAAGTAATTAATTATATTATAAATAAAGTAGCATTTAAGCTTTTAAATACATTCAGACAAACTTGTGGAAGCATAATTTTTTTATATAAAATATATATATATATATATATATATATATATATATATATATATATACAATACACTCAGAACATCTCAACACAAAAACAATTCTAAAAATAAAAATCAATATAAAACACAATTAACTGATCATATTAATCAGCTCAAACATAACATTGATTTTTCCAATCCCACGATCCTACATTTCGAAAATAATTTATTTAAAAGACGATTTAGCGAAGGATGCTTAATATCTTTACACAAGGATACAGCCATAAATCTAAGAACTGACAACAATTCGCTTTGCAATGACTATAAAATAACCCTAGACCATTTCAAAAACACCATCATATCTGAATGAAGCATGTATTTTTATTATTTTATTATTTTACAAAAAACATATGTTTGCCGGTCTTTTTTACACTTTCGCAAAAAATTGTAAACACAATTCATTCAGTTTTTAGACGTTAGTCAAATTGTACACACTAGAATGTAAGCCAAAAAAAAAAAATTGTCAAAAAAAATTAATTAGTTTAAATGTTCCAATTATTAATAGCCTGGTTTATCACAGTGTAATAGTGTAGTGTATTTTTGTATAATTAATTTCTGTAAGTACTTGTATATAAGTTATAACTTTATATTATTTTCCTCCTACATCATATAAAATCTTTTAGTTTTTCCACTGAATGACGGTCTCGATGAAGACCGAAACGTATGGATAAATAAAGTATTTCAAAACTACTTTAGTTTTTTAACTTGGTGTTACTGCCCGATTATAAATAACTGATCAAAATATATATCAACATATTTCAATATATATATATATATATATATATATATATATATATATATATATATATATATTATATATATAATATGAAAGACCAGATTGTAACTATATCTTCTTGCCTTATTAAGAAAACTTTATTCTTTAATTATTTTCTTCTGTTTAATATTTAAAATAATATAGTTAAATGAACTTAGTTTCAGACAGAAAGATCGACCCAATGTAATTTTTATAATTATATTCTAACTTGTAGGAATGTTTTGGAAATCATAATGTTTATTTATACCTCTTTACTGCCAAAGAACAAGCAGGTGAGAATTGAAATATGTTAACAAATAAATATTTCAAGTAAATGAATGCAAATTAAAGAATAAATATGAAATGATGTGACGAATGCACATTAATGAATCTATGCTCAAAATAGAACTCAGATGTGCTGAATATTATGGCAATAAATTACTCAATGTTGAGCTTACATAGATGTAATCTCATCTCATTTTGTCAGGTAAATTTATTTTAAATATTTGATTAACAGCCATCAACATTGTAAATGTTTCATTTAATAATATAGTTCATTAGTAGTTATCCTGATTTTCTGCGAACACTAGACAATCCTGATTTCTGAGTGCTGAATTATACAATGGACAGCCTCCGACATATAATTTTGGAATACTACTAACTGTACCTCTTGCAGTTTCTCACAGACCTCATGCGCAGTTTGTGTGTTTACACAAACATCTATTAATAAAATGAATTTAAAACAATTTGGTGACATCTATCAGATGCTACGAAGGACGAATAAGGAAGATAAAGTATCTGAGCAGAAATATTATAATAATGTGGAAAGCGAGTTGTTTCTGTACCTTTGAGAAGCAGTGATATGTCATTGTTAGGACTACTTTTAGTTATATATGATGTTCTTTATATTAACTATATATATCAATTGAAGTCCAGTATTTCTTGTAAATGAAATTTATAGAGTTTTTAACGAACTGTTTGAAAATAGATTAGATAGATATTTCAAGGTATATATGTCAAGTTGAATCCATGGATACCTATCCACGGATTTATATACTGTTTATTCCCATTATTATATATGGACTAGCTGTTGTAGTTTGTTGAAAATTGGATATATAAATGTATATATTGAATTGTATTATTAGCCTTAAAAACTTTGTATCATATATTGAATTGTTATATTATAATCATTAAATAATATATATATATTTAAAACATTGTGATTTTGCTAATTACATATATTTTGTACATTTTACAGTATATTTGTATTATGTAATTTGTAGTTATATAAATAAATATTTAAGTAATTTAATTTGTTTTTTTTTAAACATGGTTGCGTAATTTATAGAACATTTTAGGTTGCTTTATGCAATAGCCATAAATAATTTGACAAACATTAATTAATAGCTTTTTAATTAATTTTATTTAGTTAATTACAATCATACATAAGTTATCTATTTTATTTTATATCATACTCATTAATTCATTTAAAACTCATTTATTAATAATTTTTTAAATTAATTTAAGTTTTTAAATTCATTTATTCAAAAATCCTATCCTTTCGCAATGATATTAGAGTAGCTATCAAAATTTGAAATTACCGGTTCCTAATTTAAAAATATTAAATGCGTGATTCAATATTATATATATTAATAATGGACACTAATTTTAATATGTTTATCCGTTAAAAATCCGTTAAATTTTGGGGAAATTTTTTGTAAGGAAAGTCACACTAAGGGATTTAAATTGATTATCAAATTTAAATGGAGTAGTTGTTCATATTGTTACAGGATTGTATGGCATTAACATGTCAAAATAAAAGTCATGTAAACGATTAACACTATTTAATAATTCAAATTATTCAAGAAAGCAAAATTATCATTAACGATTATTCAAGTTTAGTGAACTACAAAGATGAAATTACATAGAAATGTATATTAAAATAATAATTTATTCAATAAAGGTAGTGTTTTTATAAATAATGAAAGTGTAAATATATTACATATATATATTTGGAACTTAACAGTTTACAAACGTATTTTATAGCTGAAGGTATATATCAAGATAAAATTTGGTCTATTCTATATTTCTTATTTAAAATAAGTAACTAAAACTGTTTCAATACGACCCTGATAATGCATTTTTTGTCTAAGCACATGTTCGTGGTTTTTAGTTTTTAGTAAAGATCGGTCGAGTCGTTTCTTTGTAATTAAATAAACAATGGGGAACAGAATTTATTTTGTTATTATTAGTTAACGGTAATGTATTCTTGAACTGAAAATACATTCATTAGTAATACCTGAGTAAATAAAATTATTATAATCATGCGTTGGAATTTTTAAAATAATTTATATATTTGTATAAATCATTTGGAGTTGATTAAAATGCGGTCCTGGTTTTTTCGTGAATAGCGTCCTGCAATTTGATTGGTCAGCTTCGATTTCATGTTACATTCTGTTGCTGCTGTTCGCCTGTGATCATTTGACAGCTCTAAAAACATGACTGACAGTTGGTGTTTGGCAGTCGATGCGAATGCATCTGGATCAAGAATATTGTTAACGTATATGTTGAAGTTGTATAAATCCAATTTCGCATTAATTATAGTGCCAGTTTATAGAAAAATGAGAATAATGGATACGCATATTGAATATCAGAAAAAACATAATGTAAGTCTATAGATTCTTTTTTGGTGAAATGAATATTTTATATTTATGGTTAATTCTTTAGGAAAATTACTGTTCCAAAGGAGCACTAATGCAGTACAGGATTCTAGTTGTTACAGAAGGAATAACATACATTTATTGAAAACATTATTGATGTGTTTAATCACCTGAAGGAAATCTTGAATCAACATAATACTGAATTTCAAAAATGATTTTAACATAAATCGGTTAAATTAAGAGATGAACCTATCCTAAGTTTTAAACATGTTCTATTGAAAGAGAATGAAATGACCTGATTATCAAAAGTATCCAGTAAGTACAAATTGATTATTAATGTAGTTATTATAATATATTTCTAATATCTGAGTTTAATTATTTAGTAAAAATAAATACTATTTAGTGTAGCAAATGATTACATACTATTATTTAAAATGCTTTTTCTTGAGATGAATCTATATTCTCTAGGTGTTCATGACTTGTAAGAAAACCAGAAACATGAAAAAATATAATCGAGATGTATTATTGAGGAATTATGTAGAGACATGCCATTATGTTCTATTTAGATGCCTTCTCAGTAATATACAATAAACAGAAAAACAGAGTTGATGAATAGAAGATCACAGCTTTGTGTAAGTTTTGCAACATTTTATGTTGTCCCGTGCTTAAGATTGTGAAGTAATTATTGTCTGTTTAGTACTATTTGAGTAAGATTCATTTAAATGACATTTGATATCAAACTTAATTATCCAACTGCAATTTCAATGAATTTAGTTTGTCCCATAAAAGTTTGGTTCGTAAAAGCATTACTGTGTATTAATGAATTGACAATTCATTGCCCTTTATATTGATGAACTTTGAATAATATTTTAGTTTTTGCCATTAGAATACTTTTAGAATGAATTGAGTTCAGAAATAATTAGAATATTATATAGTATTTATATTATGTTTCACAAAGATCTATATACTTATCAACAATAATTTTACCTAATTTTTATTTTATAGTGTTGTGGACTCTTTTGCTGTTGCAAATATAGATCTCTTGGAAAGACACTGTTTCCGAAGGTTCTGAAGATTTATCACTGTACTTCAATGATAATGAGACAAGTTTTGATACATGTAGAAGAAATAATTTAGACCATCTCCGATATAAACACCTTTATGAGGGTTAACAATACTGTTAATTTAACCAACAAGCCTGAATTCCAGGTAACTAATGTTTAAAAATATAAATATTTGTAATATATAATTATGGCACCATAACAAAGTTGTGGTGGTATGTGATATTTTTTATATGAAAATATATATCTTGAAAAGATGAAAGATCAGATTGTAACCAATTTTAAATCTTGTGATATACCTACAAATACAATAAATCACATAACTAGAAAGAAAGAATGGTTAGCATACATGTAACTTTACAAAAAGCAATGTAAAATATTTTTTAAACAATCCATTTCATAAAATATCATGATTATCGCAGAAATTTTATTAGAATAACATTACAATATTTAGTAAAATAAAATAATTACATGGAGACCATTAAAGGTCGGAATTAATATATTTTTTATAATTACATTGTATTTTATAGGAATAACTTTACTGCCAAAAATTTCATTATTAACTATTTTTCATATTATTACAACCCAATTATTTCTATTATAGGAGATTTAAAAAATTTAGAAAATCCAGATTTTTCTGTCTGCAATAGACTATCCTGAGTATTTTGAGTACAGAACCTTACAGTGGACCATCTCAACTGGAAGTAACCTTCGGAGTACGAATAAGGAAGATGAAATATCTGAGCATGAATATTTTAGTGATGTAAAAAGCGAATTGCCTCTGGACCGTTTAGAAGTAGACGACAGAGTGAATGTTTAAAGACTAGTTTTAGTTATATATGATGCTCTTTATAATGACTTTTGGTCAATTCAATTTAATTTCTTGTAAATGATATATATATATATATATATATATATATAGTATATAGTATATAGTATATTGTTGTAACTCTTTACAACGGAAATTTCTATGTAACTCATGTTGTTCAATACAATACAAGTGGTTTATTGAGATTTGAATGGATAATAATACATACATACGTACATACAACTTAGAATATATGTGTGTTTAATAAGCTTGATTTTTGAGAGTTAAAAAAACAAATGTGCCTGTATAGTATTGGTTACAAATTTTTATTTATTTCCATTACTACTTTTTTCTACTGTTACTATAGTTTTTATTTTGGTTATTAGTGTTAATTTTGTACGACTTAAAGATTTTATTAAGGAACATCTTTATCAAAGACATGAAAAATGTGTTCAAATTGCTTGTTTTCCAAGTTAGGTATATGTATGTAATAGATATTTTACAATTGCACAGTTAGTACAATCAACTGTAATATAATAAGAATAAAATTTTATCTCTCAGTTGTTGCTTATTACATATAGAACAAATTATATATTAGTTTTAAAGTTATTTATTATTGGCTAGTTATATATACATTATTGTAATCTTACTTTTGCCTGTAGAACAATAAAATTTTGTGAATTGATAAATTGAGTTTGTATTATAAAAATTAATGTTATATAATATTATATATGAATAAACTCAAACTTGCAGTTAAGAATATTTATTAAAAAATTGTAGCATTTAAACTTTCATTTTGCCGTATTTATATGTAAATTGGATATATGAACTTATATATCGTATTTCCATCATTATGTATGGACAAGGTGCCTTTGTTTGTATGGAAAATCGATATATAAATGTATATATTAATTTTTCCATTATTATATTTGGACTAGCTGCCTTAGTATGTATCAAAATTGGATATATAAATGTATATATTGATTTTCCCATCATTATAATTGGACTAACTGCCTTAGTTTGTATGGGAAAAGGATAAATAAATGTATATTTTGATATTCCTTCAAAACCGGGGCCATAATTATATATCTAATAGCGTATAAAGCAATATATAAATGTATATATTGATATTTCTCCTATATATAAGCGTATAAATAATTATATATAATAGCATATAAAGGAATCTAGTAAGATTCCTAGATTCATAGAGGCGATTGTATGCAGCGCCTCTATGCCAAATCGTTCCCAGTTCGTGAGGAACTAACGTCCAGTTGAATTCATATAAAAGCATATAAGGGAATCCAATAAGATTCCTAGATTCATAGAGGCGATTGCATGCAGCGCCTCTATGCAAAATCGTTCCCAGTTTGTTGGGAACTACGTAGTGACTACCAGGTTCATATGGTTCTGTGTCAGATGGCGCCACAGACCAAACGTCAAACGTTTGACAGTTCTTCGACGACAAGTGAATATGAATTCAAAACAATAGTGGCATATTGTATGGGATTTGGATATATAAATCTACATATTATATTTAATACAGTAAATCTACCTCATTAGATGTGAACCTAGCTGTTTTGGTTTGAGTGGAAATTGGATATTTAATTTATACATAATTAGATGTATTCTAGCTGACTTAGTTTCTACGAAAATTGTATATTTAAATGTGTATTCTTACTGCAGGTGCTTATAACTTATAAAAAAAAACAAGGAACATGAGCAATTTAACTTAAATATGATATATTTATGGATAATGTAATGGCATACCATTTCGTTCTATTTAAATTCTAAGCAGAAAAACAAGGATGATGGATAGAACATCACAGGTTCGAGTAAGCTTTGTTGCATGTAAAATTTATATTATTCAAATCAAATCTTAAATATTCAACTACGATTTCAATTATATTTTTCAATAAATTAACCAATTTAATCTAGTATATTAAACTTCAGTTTTAAAAACATAACATCACCAACATTCTTCGAGCTATTCTTTGAATATATAAATTACATATACAATTATACATTTAAATATTCAGTACACATTGATTATTATTATATGTATTTCAAATGGAAATCATGTAGTTATTATTTCATATTTCTCATATTAATTCCTATTTTAATGTAATTTATTTAAACCAAACATTACAATCATTACAATGTTATAATTATCAAAGTTTCATTATAAAAGTAAAAATTAATATCATCCGTAAATAGTAATAATTTATAGATAGGCTATATAATGTTATTTCAAATGCATTTTTGATATAAATGTACATTTGTCTTGCAGTTGCAATAACTTATAGAAAAAACAAGGTACATAAATAATTTATCTCAAATATGATATACTTATTGATGAATTATGTGATAATTCCATTTAATTATCATCCCAGAAATATCCAGTGAAGAGAAAAACAAGGATGAAGAATAGAAAAACACAGCTTTGAGTAAGTTTGACAACATTTTTTGTACTATTATTTAACGTTGAATACTCAAATGAGAACTTAAATATGCAACTACAATTACAATTATATTTTTCAATTAATTAACCAATTGCTTTAGTTTTCTACAGTTTCAAAACAATAAGAAATTCTACAATTTTATTCATATAAAATCATCAGTATCATTTGAATAAATCATATTTAAAAACAATAGGAAAATCTCATCGTTTATTTAACAATCCCAACTTTGCGCAAATGTACTTTTCACTCACAAAAATTTAAGAAAATATCAAATATATGAATAGTTATAGTTACATAGGAAAATATGAATATGAAAAATACAAAAATTTGAATAGGTATAGTTACTGAATTGGCACTGTAGTGCTGTAAATAGTACAGAAGTCAATTCAAGTGAATATAGATGAATGTAGATGATCGATTGAATTGTGTGCTAAAAGTATTTCTGGATGAATTCTTTATTGAATCAGCTTATAAGTACTTACAAATCTTACAGTCCTTTTCATAATGCAAAATTCATTCATCAAGTACTTTGCAGAACTGAATATCGAATTTTGTGTTCTTAGGTGTATAAAAGCAACACTTAGTTTTAAATAATTGTCAATGAATTGATAATTGATATTGATGTACATTTGTTATATATATATACAATATTGTGTATATTTAATATAAAGATATAGCTAATTATTTAATTAATGTTGCTAGTAGAAGTACATTTGATTATTCATGATTACAACTAAACTTTGTTCATTATTATTCAGATATCCTGACTCCTGAGTATCTTCTGAGTTGTTACAATCTTACAATGGACCACTTCGAGCTTAGACTTTTGGAATACCTTCAACTGGAGCTCTCTGAGTTTCTTACAGGCTCCATTGCCACCTTTTTCTCTATCTAGTTCATTTAAGCAAAGTTGAAATAATATGGGATCTTGCAGAGGCTATGAAAAAAGATGAATAATAATAAATATGTGAGCATGAATATTATAATTATCTACAAAGGGAGTTGGAGCAAATAAGTTGTTGTTTCTTTGAAAAGAAGTGAGACGACAGTGTAAACTTTAAGAACTTGTTTTAGTTATGTATTTTTATATTGACGTTTTAGTCCAGTGAAGTATTTCCTGTAAAGTGTATTGTATAGAATTTTTTATGAACTGTTTGAAACAATTTTTTATACAACCTATGATGTTCAATTAAATTAATATATTGATATTGTTAAGATAAAAAAGTGCCAGTATGTTCTGGCAAGATGTAGGTACAATTCTTATTGTAACTTAATTATTTAAACTTTTTGAATGTGTCTTATTAAACAAATAAGCTTAATTTTTTAGATAATTAAAAAAACGAATGTACCTATAAAATTTTGGTCACAAATTTTCACTTATTCTTGTTAGATTTACTTACTTTTCTATTCTATATTTAAAGTGAAGATCCATATAATATTTTTACGAAAGCAAGGAAAAATGCATTTTAGAAAAATGTATATGAATGTAATAATGATCTGTATTAAATAGATATTTTAAATTGCACAATTAATGCAATAGATTGTGATATATTAATAAAAATGAAATTTTATTTTTCAGATGTACTTTATTACATATTGGACAAATTATATATTAGTTTTAAAGTTATACATTGTTATCAAATTATATTTGTAATATTTTGAAACTATATAAAAAATGTATAAATAATTTAATTTGATTCTTTTATTGTAAAATATACGTGATTTAATAAATTTTTCAGGTTCCTCTTGATAAACAATATTAATATTAACCATATATAAATATTATTTTTAATCAATTACAAACATTTAATAACATCCACTCATAGTGATATCCATTTTATTGATTAAACACATAATTTATTTTGCCTATTTATTATTAATCAATTCAACATTCAAAAATTAAAATTTTAAATAATGACCCCTAACATTTTAGTAGGCGGCCCTGCGCAATACTGACGCAATTCCCTCTTCGGATTTGCGTCTGCTACCCTGGTAGTATGAATGCATTTCAGTTCGATAAATGTTCGGCAAAATTAATTTTTCATACAAAATCTCGTCATTCTGCCAGGGGAACAGTCACAATTCTGAATTTGACAGCACGTTCCTATCGCACAGGACCGTCTGCTGAAATGTTAGGGGTAATTATTTTGAATATTTATTTAAATTAAAAATGTCAATTTATTGTTTTGGGATATTTTAATAAGTTTTGGTGATGGGAATGGTATTTTAACATTAATATTATTGTATAAACATTTAAAAGAATAGTAAATAGGCATCGTATAAAAGACAATTACTATAAGAGACAATTTAGTTATTCGTGCAAATATAAAACAATTTTTGACCTTCCGCCAATATTCTCTCAAAAATTTAATATTTACAATATCCTGTTGTTATTAGTTAGTCGCAGCGTATTTTAAAAATGAAAATACATTTATAAGTATTATCTGAGCAAGTAAAATTATTATAATGATTTTTAAATTAATTTAGATATTTATTTAAAAAATGTAAAAGTTAAAATACGGTCCTGGTTTCTTGACAAATTTCGTCCTGCTTTTTGATTGGTTGGCCTCGCTTTCTTGCTACATACATAGATAAAAGAAGAGTATAGAGCATTCTGCGCGCCGGATACAATTTGACAGCTACAAAATCATTTATCGTGTGACCGTTGATGAGAATGCATCTCAATCAAGATTAAATTATTAAAGTTTTTGTTGTAGTTGTGGTCTTTAATTAATTCTAGTTTCGCATTACTCATAAAGCCAGTTTATGAATGAATGATTACACTTTAAATCCTTTAACGAGGATCTATTAGAGGGCCAATTAGTGCTATAGTTAAAGGTATTACAACTTGGTGTAATACTATAACAATTATATTAAAAGGAATGGTCCATTGTTGCAAGACGCTTTAAGATTTTATACGACATATAGCACACGTTTCATTTACTGTACGTTAATGATCCTAAATTACTATAATTACACCAAGTTATATACAACAATTACTATAAATACACCTATAAAGAATAATGGAGAAACATATTGAATGCAAGAAAAATATCACCGACTGAAGCGGTTTATAATAGACAATTCATCGCACGGTTAATTCTTCAGGATAAAACCGCTTCAAAGGAGATCACTTTGCACAATTTCAGAACAGGATTCTTAAGGAAGAAAAGAAATTTATTATTTCAATCTATCATTTTATTTGATTTTTATAACTTATTAAATTTTTAGGAAAGTAGCTGAAGTAGCTTATCTAGATGTTGAATGTATGAGTATATCCAGTAGAATTTGTTCCTTATTCTTTGAGTATTTATGGAAGGCTGAGGGAATCTGAGGAAAAGTGCTTATACTTGTAAAATCAGTAATGGTGGAAATTCACCTAGGTTTAATATACAAATACATTTCATGAATGTAGCAATAAACTTAAGATTTTGTATTGATGATTTAGATTTGAAATATCTCTAATTTTTATCAATTATAGATCAAATATAGCACACATTCAACTTCTGTTAGCAAGTTTTCCAAGATACTATTTCTGAATTAACTGGCTAATGATGCTGGCTTCTTTTTGGATTATCAAATTCTACACTTAATACAAAGCATAATGAGTTCGCTAAAATCTCAAAATTACAAATGGTCAAATTTGAAGTAAGTTTTAATAGACTACGTTTTTAATTCATTAATGAATAACTAAAATATCATATATAAACAAATTAACTGCAGTAAAACCACCTATAGAAAAATATGTAATCATGTTCATAATTATTTCTACCCAAAAAATATTACGGCATCAATATTACAACAAAGGGATAGTAGGGTCAAGTCGCGACTTATTAATTAATTATTCTTAGAGTTGAAATAGCTTTATTATCACATGATCACAATTAAACAACTTTATTTAATATAACAAATATTTTAATAATAATTTTATGTAAATATTACTGATCATTTTGATATAGTATTTGTTCATATCAAATAATCAATATACACTTTATATGGAATTGAATCACATTTGTAGTGAAATTTTATATAAATTATTCAACTTGCAAGGATTATACTTAAACTTAGGATAATAGATAAACAAGCATGATGTTCAGGGTAAAAAACTTGGAATCTCATATAATGGAAAAAATAATTTGTAATAATAATATAATAAATTGTATTAGTACTAGGAATATTATTGCTGGCACAGACAACTTTAATTTGCCTTAAAGTATATTTATCAAAATATAATTAAAATATTTTAATGTAATTAACATATGTATTTAGAGGTCCAGTTAAAGGTACTCCTAAAGTCTGCGTTGGAAGAGGTCCACTGGGCATTTCACAGTTTCACAGTTACAGATTCACACCCATTGATGAAATAGATTTGAAACAATCTGTCAACATCTTGAATAAGTAATAAGGAAGATGCAAGAATGAATATTATAATGATGTAAAAAGCAAGTTACCTTTATATCTTTGAGAAGAAGTGAAAGTACAGTGTAAATGTTTAAAGACTAGCTTTAGTTACATATGATATTCGTTATATTGTCTTTTTATCAAATCAAGTCAAGTATTTCATGTAAATGATCTTTATAGAATGATGTGCAATGCAATGCAATATATGTCCATTTATTTATCTAGATTTAAAATGTAATTGATAGTAATCAAGTTAATATTTATTAATTTAGTTAGTAATAATTATGTTCTGGCAATTAAAATTGTATTTGGGTCTTCAATAATTGTATAAATTATTATTATTATATTATAAAAGCTTATGGTATATAATTTATATTTTCAGCTCGTTTCAAGTATAAAATTGGAATCAAATATTTATGAATGAGCTAAAATAATTTTATAAACAATTTTAACTGAAATAAATTATATTTTCAAGCAAATTTATTAACTTTAAACAAATATACTTCATAATATTTGCAGATTAAATTTTCTGTTTGAATTTCGCGCTTTAAATTGTACAAGATTGGGGCAGCGGTCAATTTGCTAACTTCAATTGCTTCAAATGTCAAGAGATTTTTGTGAATGATCTTAATCTCGCGTTAATTAAGAGTTTTTAATTAAATCCTTGATTAGTTTTAATTAAATTATGCATAAAATCGTTTAATTAAATCTGTAGATCAATCTGACATAAAAAATATATCGTGCAACATTTGTAAAAAGTTAAAAAAATGGATATGTGTGGAAATGCATAGGTGTACCTTGAATAGTAATAGTTATCTCTTTCAGGACCCCCATTTCGAATTAATATTATAATTAAACCTTTTACTTTCAGTGCTGATGTATCCTTTATCTATGTATATGCAATTAGCAATTGTATAATTTATATATGAATGTGTATACTTTTGTAGGTTATGGTAGCACATTTCCACATATCTATTTATTCAATTTTAAGTTCACAAAAGTCTCTAATGTAAGTCGTGTCTTGCGTGTTTCGTAGAGAATTTACTCGGACAATTGTAAAATGTCAAATAGACTTGTAAAAGACAAAGTTATGTAGTGGTTTTAAAGTAGTGATTTTGTGTCGAGTACTTGAGATTTCTGGCAGATGCTCCAGAGGTGATTCATGTATTAGTTTTGTGTTCTGCTAGCTGCTGTAGAGGATTTATAACAATGTAAGTGCAGAGCATGTTTTATACAAAGCGAGGCAAAGAATATATTTCTGATATTATATACAGGCATTTAACGTACTATTTATTTATTTAATATTTAGCTTAATTTTGAATTCAAACAAGAATCAAATAATTATGAAAATCTTTGATGTTCGACACAATATTGTTTGTCATCTTCAGTGAAACTATAATTTGAATACTAATGAATAAAAAAATATTACTTATAATTTATTTCCTAAAAAGGGTTTAGTACTACTGACCGATTTTGTATTACATGCTACTTTTATGCTTGTCATAATAATATTTCTCAATAATAATATTTCATGCTAGTTTTTCATATTGAATGAAATTAATTGAAAGGTGCTTTGAGAACTTGTTTCTTTGTTATACGATATCATTTATAAAGCAGCTTGTATATATTTCAGTGGAATATTTTTTGGCTTGTGCATTATTAATATAGTTATATACATATATCTGCAGAAAATATTGTTTATATTATAATATTTGAGTCAATATCATTTTCTTAATAAGGTATACTTTATTAATCTTTAATGCATAAAATACAATTTATCTTTTGTTTATTCAACTACAACTATTTTGCAAATAAAAGATTTTAAATTTATTTGGCAGACATATGTATGAAAAACTAGGTTCTTATTTAATTTGTTATGGGGAAAACATGTTGATTCAGATTTTTTATTTATTTATTCAAGTGCATTTTATACTTGTTTTAAATATATATAAAAGAAAAAAGTTTCTATTTCTCTTATGTATCAAAGACGCTGAAAGTAATTTATATTATTACAATTCCATAATAATATTCCACCAGAGATTCTCTTGCTCTATAAATAACACTATGAATTGATTTTGTATGGAATCCAGAATTTTTATATGTATATTAAATTTTTGTTACCAAATTATTAGTTAATTAATACAGCTTTTTATAAGCATCGATTACTTATTTGTTGGAGGGGTCCTAGCACCCTTCCTTAGGTAACTCCTAAATTGATGGTATTTTGTTACAAATTACAAATTTACTTTGTTACAAAAATCTCTTTTTTATCACACAATTTGTTCATTATTATACAGAAAAAATATTTGTATTTGTATTTGACATTTCCAGTATCAAGAATCATGTGTTTTTCCTGTAGCGACATTGTCTGCATGAACATTCTTATTTATGGATAACACGATTGTTGGTTTTGATCGAATTATTTCAAATACTCAAATACGACATAACAAATTGTTAATTAAATGCAGCTTTTAAAAGTCTTTTACTGTAGTTTAATTTTAAATTTATTCAATTATATTGCTGCATAGCTAAATGATAGATTTTTATTCTTTTATTGATAAAAACAATTTTGATCAAGACATGCAATCAAAGTTTCAAAGAGTTGACTTGAATGATTAGACAAAACATAATTTTGTTAACAAGTTTATTATTCGATTCAAGTTGTAAAAATTATTTAACTCAATTTCTAAAGGATAATAATCAGATTTAAACAGTCTTGAAGTTTTTAATGTTCACATTTGAATATTTTTTATTATTTCATTTCACATCTTTTATTGAATTTCTTTTATAGCTTTTTCCAATAATTTGTATATTATTCAAGTCAACTACATTTGTTACTACGTTTGTGATTAATTGTAAAGGTTTCACATGTTTTATCAAGTCATATAAACAATTTTGATTTGATTAATATCACTTCATTTCATCGATTAATTAAATAATTCTTTCGAATAATTTTTTTTTCTAAGTCCTTTCAGATCATTTTTTTTCTAAGTCCAAATTTTTTGAAACCTTTTCGATTAAGACAGACGAGTTAATTTTGCATGCTATGTCATCCCAAAGCCAACACTCGAATGAATGAGAACCACATTGAATATTTCATAACGAGAAAATTTTATTGGGGCAAGTCCCAGTAATTTTTTCTCATTGTGAAAATTTCAACTTGGACCTCATTTCATTCGAGTGTTAGCAATCAAAGTTTCAAAGAGTTGACTTGAATGATTAGACAAAACATAATTTTGTTTACAAGATTATTATTCGAATCAAGTTGTAAAAATTATTTAACTCAATTTCTATAGGATAACAATCAGATTTAAACAGTTTTGAAGTAGTTAATGTTTACATTTGAATATTTTTTATTAATTCATTTTACAAGTTTTATCAAATTTCTTTTTTGGCTTTTTTCAATAATTTGTATATTATTCAAGTCAGCTATATTTGTTTTTTTGTCTCGATTAATTGTAAAGGTTTCACATGTTTTATCAAGTCGTATAAACGATTTTAATTCGGTTAATATGATTTTATTTCATCGATTAATTAAATAATTCTCTCGAATAATTTTTTTTTTTTATAAGTCCAAATTTTTTGATCATAATTCTTTCGAATAATTTTTTTTTTTTAAGTCCTTTCAGATAATTTTTTTTCTAAGTCCAAATTTTCTGAAACCTTTTCAATTAAGACAGACGAGTTATTTATGCATGCTGTATTATCCCAAAGCCAACATTCGAATGAATGAGGCTCACATTGAATATTTCACAACGAGAAAATTTTATTGGGACAAAGTTAAAAATTTTAACTAAGTCCCAGTAATTTTTTCTCGTTGTGAAAATTTCAACGTTGACCTCATTTCATTCGAGTGTTGGCTTTGGGAATTGGTGTGAGGGAACACTAAAAAACATAAAAAAGTTTCAGCATTGAACAGAAAAGAGAAAAATTCATCTGGGACTTAGGGGGGTTTTTTTAGGTTCCTCCACCTCCCCTTCCCCTCCTCCTTCCCCTTCTTTCCCAATTTTTTTCCTTTTTTTTCATTTTTTTCATTTTTTTTCATTTTTTTTCATTTTTTTTCATGTTGTGGTTTTTCGGTAGATTTTTGGATCTGGCATGCATCTTCCGCAATGTGTCTCCCTGCGTGTGACCTCTCGCATCATGGACCTCAGGTTGACCATCACTTCGTGTGTTCGTTTCAGGACCCTTTTTGCGCCTGCCACCAGCCAGCCACCAGCACTGCTCCATTTTTTCAGCCTCAGAGTTCGTCGTCGTTGCCTTCAACTGGATTCGATCCGGCTCGCCTTGTGCCTCCAGAGTGATTTCACCGAGTATGCGGTCACTTAAACCGCTCGGCTATCTGAATTATTGATGATAAAAGTTATTTTCATTCTCATATTGTATTAATATTGAAATTTAATAAAGAATATGTATCATACACATCTCTCTTATTCATCATCTGCCTCTACCCTTCTCTTTCCCCAGTTCTTCCTCCACCTTCGTCATATCTCTCTTTATGTATCTATCTTACAGTCAAGTGCGAAACTTGAGTTTTTTGTTTTTCAGAAATTTACTAAGTGTCAAGGTCGAAATGCGACACCTGAATTTAATATTTTGAACTAATATTTGATATTTATGAAAAACTATACATTCGAATTTTCAAGCATCTTGGGGATTTGAACCGAGAAACAATGAGCAACCGTAGTGGCAACTTAACGATCTCGGCCAATTGGTTATAAAGAACCCTCCTCTATTTTTAAAAATATAAAGTCTTATTTTGATAATGAAAGATATAAGCTTCCTAAAAAAGTTGTGTGCCAATTGTGCGAATGGCCGAGGTCGTAAAGATACGGTCGGTTTAGGACAGAATAATAATTCGAGGTTCGCTAGATCGAACCCATTTATCTGAAAAAAAAATTAATTCAATAATTTTTCTAACTGTGTAAATAAATAAGATATATAGATAAATAATTAAATTTATTGAGTGCTGCCAGTATTACAAAAATTGACATAATATACATGTGCATATATATAAATATAAATGTATGTATATATATATATATATATATATATATATATATATATATAAATATATAAAAGATAAGAAATAATAGGAGGAGGATAATTTTTAATAAATTCATATTCACGCCTGGTTAGCAGTAAACCAAACCTACTTTGGTGTAATTTAAAAATCTTTTTTTTTTTTCGATGAAAAACCTATCTATCAGGGGCAGCCAAAATTGGTCAAAATCATGACTTTCAAATGCAATTTTAAGGCCCTTAATGAATGAAATTGATAATTTTAATGAATGCATTGTGTAGACTAAAGTACAATCTTTATACCAAACCAAAAAAATTACAAATTTATCGTCGTCTTCATAGTTAAAATCAGCTTCAAAGTTGGCCATTTTTCAAACTTCAAATTGGTAACAAATGCAGAAGAATTTTTTTTTCCAAAAACTGATTTCATATTCGGTATCAGCGCCTCGAAAACTATCAGAGTCGGTCAAAACATTTTGAAAATCGCGAAAAAAAATTTTCATTTCATTAGTAAAATTTTGATTTTGCAACCAAAGATTTCGATTTTTCAGGGGCTGTATGTGGGTTTATCCAAAAACGGATAATATTTTCAAAATCAGCGTCCCAAAATCAATCAAAACCAATCAAAACATTTTGAAAATCGCGAAAAAAAAACGATTTTTTTTTAAAAAAAATCGATTTTGCAACCAAAGATTTCGATTTTTGCGGGGTGTATGTGGGTTTATCCAAAAATAGATAGCATTTTTGAAATCAGCGTCCAAAAATCTTTTGGAATCAGTCAAAATATTTCCAAAATTGCGAAAACAAATCTATTTTTGTGCTAAAATTCCGATGTTGCAACCAAAGTTTTTGTTGTTTTCAAGTGGAACACACCCTGAAAGCTCATCAAACAGGATAATTTCGTCTTTGGCGTAATAAAAAATTATCCAAAAATTTTGTCCAATAAGTTCTTGATCATAATTTTTTTTTAGTATAGGGGAGACCCAGATTTTATGGTTCCTGTTCCTATAAGTGCATAAGTACCTGTAATAAGAATAAATATTTATTCTATGGATATACATTTAAAATAAGATTATTTGTTACTAAATACCAGACCAGTAACAATAAGTAAGCTTAGAATATTTTATTTGAAAATCAAATATTCAATACACAAAAACTTAGTGAAAAAATAAAAACATTCGAATAATTTGTAGGTAAGTACATATTTTATGTTAATCGAGTTTAAAAAAAAAGCTCTTAAAACAATCCATGGATAGTATTCATGGATTCAACTTCAAATAAATCATTTATTATAATCGAATAATTTGATATCATTACTGTAGTTATAACAAAGCATAGGTTTATGATTTATAAATCTCAATTTTATCTATATTTCACTAATATAAATAAATTAAAATGCCCAGAACAAATTTTTCAAGTTGTTTGATAAAATGTACACAGACACAAATTCGCGTTCCAGTTAAAAATTATACGAAATTTTAGTATCCAACTATATGTACTAGTTTGTACTAAATTCTAGTAAATTTGATATAGTTTTTACTAATGTAAACAAATTAACATGCCCGAAAAGAAAATTAAAAGTTATTTGAAGAAAAGTAAAAAAAAGTCCCAAATCTATATATTACGTTTAAATTTGTGTTTCAACTGAAAATTGTTCAAAATTTTGATATGCAAGTATATAACACAATTTATACTATTTGTTAGTAAATTTCATCTAGTTTATACTAGTATAAACAAATAAACATGTTCTGAACATAGTTTTAAAGTTATTTCACAAAATGTAAAAAAACATCCAAAATCCACCTATAGCCAATTATCAAACTCAAATCTGCGCTTCAACTACAAATTATTCAAAATTTTAATATAAAAGTGAATATAACAATATACATTGAATTCTAGAAAATTTTATCTAGTTTATACTAAAATAAACATATAAAAGTGTCCATAATAAAATTTCCAAAACATTTGACAAAATGTAAAAAAATGTCCCAAACTCGCATATTGAATGCAATTGAATAAAATTTGTTTGATAAAGTCCATGAATTCAATATGGTTAATGATTCATAAATCTTAAACGGCATAATTATACTGTTAGGTCGCTAAAATCATTATTCTACTTTTGAATGATATTTTAAAGTATTCCAGTATTAAAAAAAATGTTGGTAATTTAATTTTGTGCCAATTTTTTTAAACAAATAATTTTTATTTTATCAATTAAATTAATTAATTAATTTAATTGAAAATGGCACTTATGTTTCAAAAAAAAATATATATTTACAAAGAGTATTTAAGAATTTGGACCCTTTTATGATGTAAATATTGAAATATTGATAACAACTGCACTTTTAATAAATATTATTAACACGACAATTAATACACAAATATTTGTTTTCAAAGAAAACATTCAAAAATGTATTTCCTTGTATAAAAAACACACCTTTTGTTTGAATAATGAAAACAAGTATTTTCCTCTTTTGAAATATTTCTGACTTTGAGCAGTTTTGAAAAAGTAAGAAAAAATGAACTAAATGCGACCTGTTCTACTTGATTAATTTAAAGATATCTATCCACGGATTTTTTTACAAAGTTTTTGTGGTTTTATTCTCAAATAAAATATTTAATAATTAACACATTTGTAGAATAAACCTGTCACAACAGACATTTTCAACCGAAAACAACTGTCAATTTTGACGTTTGACAATCTAATTCACTTTTGACGTTTAAAGAAACAAATTCATGTATTAATCTCATTGTTTTAGACTTGAATGAATATCATAATGTGTTGAAACAAATATTTGTTTAGAATTATGCCCAACAGTTTGCCAAAATATTTAGAAATACATAAACATGAACCACTTTGCCTTAAAATTAAAATATAAAACATTATTTTGTACTTACCTAAATCATATTTTCACAATAAACACACTTCAACTTTAAATCTATTTAAATTTATGACTTGTACATTTATTATTATTATAAAGAAACTTGTTCAACCAAGATCCAGGCAACACAGACTGTTGACATATTTTAAAAATATTTACAACAAAAATTGAACATAGAGCACAAAAATTGAACATAGGAATCTTATTGGATTCCTTTTTACGCAAGAACTGTCAAACGTTTGACGTTAGTTCCTCACGAACTGGGAACGATTTTGCATAGAGGCGCTGCATGCAATCGCCTCGATGAATCTAGAAATCTTACTGGATTCCTTTATACGCTTTTATATATAATGATGGTCCTGGCTTAGGAGAAATAACAATATATACATTTATATATCGCTTTATACGCTATTAGATATATAATTATGGTCCAGATTTTCAAGGAATATCAATATATACATTTATATATCGCTTTATACGCCATAAAATATATAATTATGGTCCCGATTTTGAAGGAATATCAATATAGACATTTATATATCCATTTTCCTATCCACGGATTTACATATTGTTTTTTCCATCATTAAAGATGGACTAGCTGCTTTAATTTGTATAATTATATAATTGGATATATAAATTTAGATATTGAATTGTATATTATTAAACTTAAAAACTCCGTACAGTAAGAATGAAATTAGATATATAAATGTATATAATTACTGTGTATCATATATTGAATTATTATATTATTATCATTAAGAAATATATTTTAAACATTGTGATATTGCTAATTATACATATGAGTATATTTGTAATATTTTAGAATTATATAAATAAATATTTAAGTAAATTAATTTGATTCTTTTTTTAAAACATGGGTGTGCTGGTAGTTATTTATATTATAAATATACCATTGGTATATTTAAGTAATTTAAGTAATTTAATTTGTATTTTTTTTAAACATGGATGTGTAATTTATTGAATTTTTCAGGTCGCTTTTGCCAAACAATAATAAATAAGCATAAATAATTTGCCAATCAATAATTATTAGCCCTATAATTACTGTTATTTACTTAATTATAATAATACATAAAAATCCATTTACGTAAAGATATATCTATTTTATTTTATATGATACTCATTAATTTATTCAAAAATCATTTATTAATAATATTTTTTTAAATTAATTTATTAACTTCCCGTAGGGCAAGTTATAGTAATCGCAAAAAAATCGAAAATGAAAATTTTTATATATCTTTACGTTTCAAAGGTTTCTGAACATTTGGCATACCTTAGAAAAATGGATGTATGTTGTGTGTGTTGTATTGGTGTGTGTATGTGTGTGTGTATGTGTGTGTGTATGTATGTACGTGTGTTTGTATGTGCGGATACAATTTTCGTCGACGATTTCGGGAACACGGATCAACCGATTTGAATAATTCAAAAAACATTCGATTCGTATTGAAAGGAGACGTGCTGATTAGTTTTTGGCGAAGGCAGGTTCTAGCCGTTCCGAGATACGGGGCAAAAAGTGCCTAAAACGGTAACTCATTTTTTAAGAGAACGGAGCGTCCGATTTAAATAATTCAAAAACATTTTACTTGTATTGACAAGATGAAAAATCGATAAAATTTTCATAAAGGTAGGTCTAGCGGTTTCGGAGATATGGAGGAAAAAGTAAAAAAATTAGCCATTTGGCGGTCAAAAATAATCATTAGACATATGCACATCAATTATCAGATATTTTATAGAGATTTTAATAATAAGTATACATTTTGTTAACATTCCTATGGGTTCCGTACCAATGCTTATGCGTTAGACAGCGACGCGGCGCTTACGCGCTTTAATTTTTTCCATATGCAGTTAAATCAGTACGATTGCTTTGAAAAAAAAGTTCAGATCTTCCACAATATGTCAAAAAAGAAAAAAATATTTTTTTTTCAAAAAAAAAATTAAATTTTTTTTTCAAAAAAAAAAATTAAAAAAAAAAAAATTTTTTTCAAAAAAAGTAATTTTTTGTCCATATATATAATTTCTCAAAAATCTTATTTTTTCAAAGTACATTTTTTTCAAAAATGTTAATCGTTTTTAAAAAATTAATAATTTTTGGTACGGGAAGTTCCAGCAATATGCCTTAAGGCACGATGCCTTAATTACCTTAAGACAGAATTCCACTTACAGCTAGGTTTTTAAATTAATTTATTCAAAAATTCTATCCTTTCGCAATGATAGGAAGAGCCGACATCGAAAGATCGAAAATCTTCATAGTACGCTGCGTCTGTAATCGTTTCGAAGTATCAGGAGAACAGACGCGCTCAGAATATATATATGATAGTATAGTACTATTCGCGCGACCTATAGAACCGCGTACTCTTCATACAATTCATACATTTTCATACGAATTTTTCTGCCGATCTAACAGGGTAGCAGGCACATTTTTCTATCAAATTTCGCTCATTTTTTACAGGGCCGTCTGCTGAAATGTTAGGGGTAATTATTTTTAAAATTAAAAATGCAATTTATTGTTTTGGGATATTTTGATAAGTTTTTGTGTTGGGAATGGTTCTTTAACATTAATATTATTGTATAAGCATTGAAAAAAGAAGTAAATGTGCATAATGTAGCTGATAATTGCAAAATTTAGTTATTTGTGTGTACGTACTACAATTTTCAACTTTTTATCAACGTTTCCAGAAGAACGGCTGTACCGATTTTGAAAATTTAAAAAGCATCGGATGTGGCTTCATGAGCACTCTACCCGATTAATTTTTTGCGACGATCGGTCAAGCCGTTTCTTTAAAATTAGTGTAAATGTGCAAAAATTTTGCCCACGTTTTTTATAAAATCCTTAAATCGAATTTAAAAATTAATGAACTATTTGAAAGATATTTTTGGGGAATCATAGTTCTCAGTTTTTGGTAAAGATCGGCTGAGCCGTTTCTTTATAATTAGTTAAATAATAAAAACAAAATTTATTTTGTTATTAACTTTTATAAATTAGACACATAGTATATTTTAAAGTGAAATTACATTTATTAGTAATATTATAATTAGTGCAATTTTTATAATAATGTGTTTTTCCGACTACATATAAATATGTTCAAAATGCGGTCCTGGTTTCTTGTTAAATGTAGTCCTGCTTTCTGATTGGTTGCCTCGTTTTGACAGCTCCAAATATATAAATGGCGGACAATTCTCGTTACTTCTTACGAAAATGCTCCTGTAATCGCTTCGAAGTATTAGGAGAGCAGAAACGTCAGAATATATATATGAAAGTGCAATATTTTTCGTGCACAATGTATGGTGTGACTATTACGAATTCAAATAACCTTAATGTAAGTAAAAATTGATTATCATTATGATTATTATATTTCAAATGAAGTGTCATGTGGCTATTATATATTATATTTTTTATATAAATTCCTATGTTTATGATTATTATTAAAACTTATTTCTTTGTTAATTATTAAATTGTTACATTGTTACATGTAGTTATCTAGTAAAAATTATCACTATCTAGTGATTCTTGTAATAAATCTATAATCTTTTCACAGGTGCTTATAACTTGTAAGGAAACAAGAAAAAAAATTAAAAATATTATTGATGAATTATGTAGAGGCATACCATTTGTTGTATTTAACTGTCTTCTCAGAAATATACATTAAACAGAAATACACAGATGATGAATAGAAGATCGAGTAAGTTTTGCAGCATGTTATATACTATTATATATAATAGTTTTAGAAAATTTTATTTTATTCATATGAAAACTTAAATATCGAACTACAATTCCAATGAATTTGCCAATTCATGTGATAATAGTATAGAATAAAATGATAAATCAAAGTAGTAAAGCCAGTATATTAAACTTCAGTTGTAGTTACATAAAACGCCAAATATTTTTTAATGAATTGAGCCAAAAAAATGAAATGCTTATATTTTATTTAAGAAACACAATTCTGTACAAAAGTACATTTTACTCACAATAATCTAAGAAAATACTACATAAACCTATTAGAATTTCATGTGAATGTAATTGAATCAAATGCAATGAGTGAATTCACTGTAAGTCATTCTATAGATAAATTCTTTATTGAATCAGATTTATACTTACAATTCTTTTTATAATGAAAAATGAATTCTTTGTTCTATCAAAAGTACTTTGAAGCAAAAGCATTACTGAGTTTTAATTAATTGTCAATGAATTGATAATTATTGATGTGCTTCGAATAATATACATACTAGTTTCTACTATCACAATGCTTTTTGAATGAATTGAGTTTAAAAATAATAAGAACTTTATATAGTGCATATAATATGTACGTTTCACAAATAAGTATTTAATTAATAACAATAATTTCACTGAATTTCTATTTTATAGTGTTATGGATTCTTGCACTGTTGCAAGTATACATACTTTGGAGAATAATGATTGTTCGGGATGGTAACAGGATTGTTCCTGTACTTCAGAGATAACGGGACAAGTCTGATACAAATATTAATAGAAGTATGCATTTATGCTGATTTCCAAATGATGATGTCTTTAAAAATATAAATATAGGTAACTATAATTTTGTGCATGTACTACAAAATGAGAATGAAGAATTATATTATAAGATAAGAAAACTTCAAGCTTCTAAATACATTTATACAATCTTGTGGAGACGTTAACATTTTTCATCACATGCAGATGAAAGACCAGATAGTAACCATATATTTTACCTCATGATATCTACAAATACAATAGATAAATCACAAAACTAAGAAAGGAATATATATGTAACTTCATAAACAAAAAGCAATTGTAAAATATTTAATATTTTACTCAATTAACACATTACAAAAATAAATTTATTCTTTAAATATTTAATATTTAAAATAGTATAATTACAAGCATTTAAGTAATTTAATACTGAATGATCTGAATTAATATAATTTTTTATAACAATAAAGTAATTCATAGGAACTTTACTGCTAAAAATAAGAATGTTTTGACTCATACTTTCGTATGATGATACTTTTTCATATGATATAGTTAATTATTTAATTAATTTTGCTAGTAATATAACATTTCATTATTCATTATTACAACTCAAATATTTCTATTATAGGAAATTCCAAGAAAATGTGTAAATAGAATAGAATGACATGGTAAATCAAACTAGTAATGCCAGTATATTAAACATCAGTTTAGTTTCTACTATTACAATGCTTTTAGAATGAATTGAGTTTAAAAATAATAAGAACTTTATATAGTGCATATAATATGTATGTTTCACAAACAAGTATTTAATTATTAACAATAATTTAACTGAATTTCTATTTTATAGTGTTATGGATTCTTTTACTGTTGCAAGTTATACATACTTCGGAGAAAAATAATTGTTCGGGATGGTAACAGGATTGTCCCTGTACTTCAGAGATAACGAGACAAGTCTGGTACATATATTAGTAGAAGTATGCATTTACGCTGATTTCCAAATGATGATGTCTTTAATAATATAAATATAGGTAACTATAATTTTGTGCATGTACTACAAAATGAGAATGAAGAATTATAAGATAAGAAAACTTCAAGGTTTTAAATACATATATACAATAAACAAAAGGCAAATGTAAAATATTTAATATTTTACTCAATTAACATTATAAAAATAAATTTATTCTTTGAATATTTAATATTTAAAACAGTGTAATTACAAGAATTTAATTAATTTGATAGTGAATGATCTGAATTAATATAATTTTTTATAATAATAAAGTAATTTATATGAACTTTACTGCCAAAAATAAGAATTTTTATCATATAGTTTATTATGTAATTGATTTTGCTAGTAATGTAACATATCATTATTCTTTATTACAACTAAAATATTTCCATTATAGGAATTTCCAAGAATCCAGAACGATGTGTCTATCCAGATTTTTTGTGTCTGCAATGGATAATGCTGTGCATTTTCTGTGTTAAGAACTTACGATGGATCGCCTCCAACGCATACTATAGGAGTACCTTTAACTGGAACTAACCTATGAAGCACAATTAACGAAGATGAAATATCTGAGCATGAACATAATGATATAGAAAGCAAATTGCCTTTGTACCTTTGGGAAGAAATGAAATGTCCGTGTCAATAGTTGAAACTTAGCTTTAGCTATGTATGATTTTCTTTATATTGACTTTTTATCAAAAGTATTTCTTGTAGATTACTTTATATAATTTTTTATCAACTGTTTGAAACTTACAACAGAAGTTTTTATACAACTTATGATGATCTATATAATACATAGCAATAAATAGATTTGAAATATCTAATTTTTATCAATTATAGAACGCGCATTCAGCTTCTGTTAGCAAGTTTTTGAAGCTGCTATTTTATGGATTAACAAGCTAATGATGCTGGCTTCTTTTTGAATTATAGCTTTATTGTCATATGATCACAATTAAACAAGTTTAAGTTTTAAATACATTTTAATTATATTTTGATAAATATGTTTTAAGGCAAATTAAAGTTGTTTGTGCCAGCAATAATATTTCTAGTACTAATACCATTATAGGAGATTCCAAATTTTTTACCCATGCCATCATCCTCAGTATCTTTTAAGTTTAATCCTTGCAGTGGACCATTTCCATATCAGACTTTAGGAGTACCTTTAACTGGAACTTTTACAGTTTTATCATTACAGTTTCACACCTATTGATGAAATAGATTTGAAACAATCTGTCGACATCTTGAATAAGTAATAAGGAAGATGAAACATCTGAGAATGAATATTATAATGATGTAAAAAGCAAGTTGCCTTTGTATCTCTGAGAAGAAGTGAAACGACAGTGTAAATGTTTAAAAACTAGCTTTAGTTACATATGATATTCTTTGTATTTTCTTTTTATTAAATCAAGTCAAGTAGTTCATGTAAATGGCCTTTATAGAATGATGTGCTATGCAATGCAATATATGTCCATTTATTTATTTAGATTTAAAATGTAATTGATAGTAATCAAGTTAATGTTTATTAATTTAATTAGTAATAATTATGTTCTGGCAATTAAAATTGTATTTGAGTCTTCGATAACTGCATAAATTATTATTGTATTATAAAAGCTTATGGTATATAATTTATATTTTCAGCTCGTTTTAAGTATGAAATTGAAATCAAATATTTATTAATGAGCTAGAATAATTTCATAAACAATTTTAACTGGAAAAAATTATATTTTCAAGCTAATTTATTCATTCTGAACAATATAACTTTATATAACAATACTTCATAATTTTTGCAGATTAAATTTTCTGTTTGAATTTCGCGCTTTAAATTGTACAAGATTGGGGCAGCGGTCAATTTGCTAACTTCAATTGCTTCAAATGTCAAGAGATTTTTGTGAATGATCTTAATCTCGCGTTAATTAAGAGTTTTTAATTAAATCCTTGATTAGTTTTAATTAAATTATGCATAAAATCGTTTAATTAAATCTGTAGATCAATCTGACATAAAAAATATATCGTGCAACATTTGTAAAAAGTTAAAAAAATGGATATGTGTGGAAATGCATAGGTGTTCCTTGAATAGTAATAGTTATCTCTTTCAGGACCCCCATTTCGAATCAATATTATAATTAAACCTTTTACTTTCAGTGCTGATGTATCCTTTATCTATGTATATGCAATTAGCAATTGTATAATTTATATATGTGTATACTTTTGTAGGTTATGGTAGCACATTTCCACATATCTATTTATTCAATTTTAAGTTCACAAAAGTCTCTAATGTAAGTCGTGTCTTGTGTGTTTCGTAGAGAATTTACTCGGACAATTGTAAAATGTCAAATAGACTTGTAAAAGACAAAGTTATGTAGTGGTTTTAAAGTAGTGATTTTGTGTCGAGTACTTGAGATTTCTGGCAGATGTATCAGTTTTGTGTTCTGCTAGCTGCTGTAGAGGATTTATAACAATGTAAGTGCAGAGCATGTTTTATACAAAAGCGAGGCAAAGAAATATTTCTGATATTATATACAGGCATTTAACGTACTATTTATTTATTTAATATTTAGCTTAATTTTGAATTCAAACAAGAATCAAATAATTATGAAAATCTTGATGTTCGACACAATATTGTTTGTCATCTTCAGTGAAACTATAATTTGAATACTAATGAAAAAAAAAATATACTTATATTATTTATTTCCTGAAAAGGGTTTAGTACTACTGACCGATTTTGTTTACATGCTACTTTTATGCTTGTCATAATAATATTTCTCAATAATAATATTTATGCTAGTTTTTCATATTAAATGAAATTAATTGAAAGGTGCTTTGAGAACTTGTTTCTTTGTTATACGATATCATTTATAAAGCAGCTTGTATATATATTTAGTGGAATATTTTTTGGCTTGTGCATTATTAATATAGTTATATACATATATCTGCTGAAAATATTGTTTATATTATAATATTTGAGTCAATATCATTTTCTTAATAAGGTATACTTTATTAATCTTTAATGCATTAAATACAATTTATCTTTTGTTAATTCAACTACAACTATTTTGCAAATAAAAGATTTTAAATTTATTTGGCAGACATATGTATGAAAAACTAGGTTCTTATTTAATTTGTTATGGGGAAAACATGTTGATTCAGATTTTTTATTTATTTATTCAAGTGCATTTTATACTTGTTTTAAATATATATAAAAAAAAACAAGTTTCTATTTCTCTTATGTATCAAGACGCTGAAAGTAATTTATATTATTACAATTCCATAATAATATTCCCCCAGAGATTCTCTTGCTCTATAAATAACACTATGAATTGATTTTGTATGGAATCCAGAATTTTTTATATATATAATAAATTTTTGTTACCAATTATTAGTTAATTAATACAGCTTTTATAAGCATCGATTACTTATTTGTTGGAGGGGTCCTAGCACCCTTCCTTAGGTAACTCCTAAATTGATGGTATTTTGTTGCAAATTACAAATTTACTTTGTTACAAAAATCTCTTTTTTATCACACAATTTGTTCATTATTATACAGAAAAAATATTTGTATTTGTATTTGACATTTCCAGTATCAAGAATCATGTGTTTTTCCTGTAGCGACATTGTCTGCATGAACATTCTTATTTATGGATAACACGATTGTTGGTTTTGATCAAATTATTCAAATACTCAAATACGACATAACAAATTGTTAATTAAAATGCAGCTTTTAAAAGTCTTTTACTGTAGTTTAATTTTAAATTTATTCAATTATATTGCTGCATAGCTAAATGATAGATTTTTATTCTTTAATTGATAAAAACAATTTTGATCAAGACATGCAATCAAAGTTTCAAAGAGTTGACTTGAATGATTAGACAAAACATAATTTTGTTAACAAGTTTATTATTCGATTCAAGTTGTAAAAATTATTTAAACTCAATTTCTAAAGGATAACAATTATTATTCGATTCAAGTTGTAAAAATTATTTAACTCAATTTCTAAAGGATAATAATCAGATTTAAACAGTCTTGAAGTTTTTAATGTTCACATTTGAATATTTTTTTATTATTTCATTTCACATCTTTTATTGAATTTTTTTTATAGCTTTTTCCAATAATTTGTATATTATTCAAGTCAACTACATTTGTTCTTTATAGCTTTTTCCAATAATTTGTATATTATTCAAGTCAACTACATTTGTTACTACGTTTGTGATTAATTGAAAGTTTCACATGTTTTATCAAGTCAATAAACAATTTTGATTTGATTAATATCACTTCATTTCATCGATTAATTAAATAATTCTTTCGAATAATTTTTTTTTAAGTCCTTTCAGATCATTTTTTTTCTAAGTCCAAATTTTTTGAAACCTTTTCGATTAAGACAGACGAGTTAATTTTGCATGCTATGTCAACCCAAAGCCAACACTCGAATGAATGAGAACCACATTGAATATTTCATAACGAGAAATTTTATTGGGGCAAGTCCCAGTAATTTTTTTTGTGAAAATTTCAACGTGGACCTCATTTCATTCGAGTGTTAGCAATCAAAGTTTCAAAGAGTTGACTTGAATGATTAGACAAAACATAATTTTGTTTACAAGATTATTATTCGAATCAAGTTGTAAAAATTATTTAACTCAATTTCTATAGGATAACAATCAGATTTAAACAGTTTTGAAGTAGTTAATGTTTACATTTGAATATTTTTTATTATTTCATTTTACAAGTTTTATCAAATTTCTTTTTTGGCTTTTTCCAATAATTTGTATATTATTCAAGTCAGCTATATTTGTTTTTTTGTCTCGATTAATTGTAAAGGTTTCACATGTTTTATCAAGTCGTATAAACGATTTTAATTCGGTTAATATGATTTCATTTCATCGATTAATTAAATAATTCTCTCGAATAATTTTTTTTTTTTATAAGTCCAAATTTTTTGATCATAATTCTTTCGAATAATTTTTTTTTTTTAAGTCCTTTCAGATAATTTTTTTTCTAAGTCCAAATTTTCTGAAACCTTTTCAATTAAGACAGACGAGTTATTTATGCATGCTGTATTATCCCAAAGCCAACATTCGAATGAATGAGGCTCACATTGAATATTTCACAACGAGAAAATTTTATTGGGACAAGTTAAAAATTTTAACTAAGTCCCAGTAATTTTTTCTCGTTGTGAAAATTTCAACGTTGACCTCATTTCATTCGAGTGTTGGCTTTGGGAATTGGTGTGAGGGAACACTAAAAAACATAAAAAAGTTTCAGCATTGAACAGAAAAGAGAAAAATTCATCTGGGACTTAGGGGGGTTTTTTTAGGTTCCTCCACCTCCCCTTCCCCTCCTCCTTCCCCTTCTTTCCCAATTTTTTTCCTTTTTTTTTCATTTTTTTTCATTTTTTTTCATTTTTTTTCATGTTGTGGTTTTTCGGTAGATTTTTGGATCCGGCATGCATCTTCCGCAATGTGTCTCCCTGCGTGTAACCTCTCGCATCATGGACCTCAGGTTGACCATCACTTCGTGTGTTCGTATCAGGATCTCTCTCTGCGCCTGCCGTAGCCAGCCACCAGCACTGCTCCATTTTTTCAGCCTCAGAGTTCGTCGTCGTCGCCTTCAGCTGGACTCGATCCGTCTCACCTTGTGCCTGCCTCCAGAGTGATTTCACCGAGTATGCGGTCACTTAAACCGCTCGGCTATTTAAGTTATTGATGATAAAAGTTATTTTTATTCTCATATTGTATTAATATTGATTTTTAATAAAGAATATGTATCATACACATCTCTCTTATTCATCATCTGCCTCTACCCCTCTCTTTCCCCAGTGCTTCCTCTTTTTTTTTTTTTTTTTTTTCTCTATGTATCTCTCTTACAGTCAAGTGCGAAACTTGAGTTTTTGGTTTTTCAGAAATTTACTAAGTGTCAAGGTCGAAATGCGACACCTGAATTTAATATTTTGAACTAATATTTGATATTTATGAAAAACTATACATTCGAATTTTCAAGCATCTTGGGGATTTGAACCGAGAAACAATGAGCAACCGTAGTGGCAACTTAACGATCTCGGCCAATTGGTTATAAAGAACCCTCCTCTATTTTTAAAAATATAAAGTCTTATTTTGATAATGAAAGATATAAGCTTCCTAAAAAGTTGTGTGCCAATTGTGCGAATGGCCGAGGTCGTAAAGATACGGTCGGTTTAGGACAGAATAATAATTCGAGGTTCGCTAGATCGAACCCATTTATCTGAAAAAAAATTAAATTCAATAATTTTTCTAACTGTGTAAATAAATAAGATATATAGATAAATAATTAAATTTATTGAGTGCTGCCAGTATTACAAAAATTGACATAATATACATGTGCATATATATAAATATAAATGTATATGTATATATATAATATATATATATAATATATATATATAAATATATAAAAGATAAGAAATAATAGGAGGAAGATAATTTTTAATAAATTCATATTCACGCCTGGTTAGCAGTAAACCAAACCTACTTTGGTGTAATTAAAAATCTTTTTTTTTTTCGATGAAAAACCTATCTATCAGGGGCAGTCAAAATTGGTCAAAATCATGACTTTCAAATGCAATTTTAAGGCCCTTAATGAATGAAATTGATAATTTTAATGAATGCATTGTGTAGACTAAAGTACAATCTTTATACCAAACAAAATTTTAAGGCCCTTAATGAATGAAATTGATAATTTTAATGAATGCATTGTGTAGACTAAAGTACAATCTTATACCAAACCAAAAAAATACAAATTTATCGTCGTCTTCATAGTTAAAATCAGCTTCAAAGTTGGCCATTTTTCAAACTTCAATTGGTAACAAATGCAGAAGAATTTTTTTTTCCAAAAACTGATTTCATATTCAGTATCAGCGCCTCGAAAACTATCAGAGTCGGTCAAAACATTTTGAAAATCGCGAAAAAAAATTTTCATTTCATTAGTAAAATTTTGATTTTGCAACCAAAGATTCCGATTTTTTGGGGGATGTATGTGGATTTATCCAAAACGAATAATATTTTTGAATTCAGCGATTCAAAATCAATTAAAACCAATCAAAATATTTTAAAATCGCGAAACAAAGTCGTTTTTTTTTAAAAAACACTCGATTTTTCAACCAAAATTTCGATTTTTCGCGGGGTGTATGCAGATTTATCCAAAAACGGATAGCATTTTTGAAATCAGCGTCCTAAAATCTTTTGGAATCAGTCAAACATTTCGAAAATTGCGAAAATAATCTATTTTTTTTGCTAAAATTACGATGTTGCACACAAAGTTTTCGTTGTTTGGTTGATCATACACGCTCTGAAAGCTCATCAAACAGCATAATTTTGTCCTTTCTATCAAAAATATTTTGTCCAATTAGTGCTTGTAAGCTTCCTTTTAAGGCATTCTTATAAGTCATAGGCACCTGTAATAAGAATCAAAATTTATTCTAAGGATATGCATCTAAAATAGGATCATTTCCAATGTTTAGGTAGTCCATGGATTCAACTTCAAATGAATTTGTAGAATATATAATTTATTATGATCGAATAATTTGGTATCATTTTCAAATTGAGTAGAATGTGTTTAAAAAAAGCATGAATAGCAGTCTATGTTTGTAATATGGTTTAGTAATTATAAATCAAAAATTTATCTATTTTTTACTAATATGGATAAATTGAAATGCCTAGAACAAAATTTTCAAGTTGTTTGATAAAATGTACACAGACACAAATTCGCGTTTCAGTAAAAATATACGAAATTTTAGTATCCAAATATATATACTAGTTTACACTAAATTTTAGTAAGTTTTTAGTAAGTAATTTTAGTAATTTTAGTAATCTTTATACCAAACCAAAAAAATACAAATTTATCATCGTCTTCATAGTTAAAATCAGCTTCAAAGTCGGCAATTTTTTAAACTTCAAGTTGGTCGTAGGGGTAGAAGTAACTTTTGTTTTAAAAAATTGATTTCATATTCGGAATCAGCGACTCGAAAACTATCAGAATAGGTCAAAACATTTGGAAAATCGCGAAAAAAAATGTTCATTTCATTAGTAAAATTTTGATTTTTGGATGGATGGATTACATTTTCGATTTCAGCGTCTCAAAATCTATTAAAAGCAATCAAAACATTTTGAAAATCGCGAAAAAAAATTCATTTTTTTTTTGCTAAAATTTCGATGTTGCAACCAAAGATTTTGTTGTTTTGCAGTTGCTCATCAAACATCAAAAAAACTTTGTCTAATTAGTTGTTGATTAAATTTTTCCCTACTATAGGGGAGACCCAGGATTTATAGTCCCTTTTAAGGCTTTCTTTTTATGCTTTTTTCAAAACGCATTTTACTCAATTTGAATATAATAAATATCAAGTTCAAATCATGGACTATTATGAAAAATTCAAAGATATCACAGGTTTTTTATACTTTTTTTAAACACATTTCACTTAATTTGGACTGCTATTCACGGTTTTTTAAACATAATTTAATATAATAAATATCAAGTTAAAACCATGGACTGCATGTTGCAACCCAAGACTTCGAGTTTACGCAGAGGTATGTGCATCTATCCAAAAACAAATAGCATTTTTAAAATCAACGCCCCAAAATATATACAAATCAGTTAAAACATTCAAAAAATTGCGAAAAAAACTTGATTTTTTTCGAAAACAATTCGATGTTACAACCAAAAATTTTGATTTTTTGCAGAAGTATGTGAATTTATCTAAAGACGAATAGCATTTTAAAGACAGCGTCCCAAAATCTGATAAATTCAATCAAAACATTTTAAAAATCACGAAAAAAGTTGGTCGTAGGAGAGTGAATTCTTCCAGAAACTGATTTTATATTCGAAATCAACGCCTCAAAATCTATCAGAATCAGTAAAAATGCAAAAAAAATGTTAATTTCATTAATAAAATTTCGATGTTGCAACCAAAGGTTTTGATATTATACTCATGTATCGAAATTTATCCAAAAACGGACAGCATTTTCGAAATCAACGCTTTAAAATTTATCCGAACTATAGTTAGTAAGTTCTAAAAATTGCGAACCAAACTCGATTTTTCTGAAAAAAATTCGACGTTGCAACCAAAGATTTCGATTTTTCGCAGAAGCATGTGAATTTATCTATAAACGGATGGCATTTTCGAAATCAGCGTCCCAAAATCTATTAAAATCAGTCAAAACGTTTTAAAAATCGCAAAAACAAATCCATTTTTTGACAAATATTCGACGTTGCAACCAAAGACTTCGTTGTTTTGCAGTGATACAACAACCTTGATCCAGAATAATGTCGCATTTAGGGTTTGTCGGTTTTCAAAAACCGGTTTTAAAAACCGGTTTTTTGGCGAAAATTATGGAATTCAAAAACCGCTTTATTAGCGAAAAAAGTCGTTTTTTACTGTATATGTGGAAAAGGACAAATATAACCAAATATAAAATATAGATGAAAGCGTTTTGATTCTTGAAATCATATCGGTTCAATAGCATTTACTATCTTATGTCCGCAATGGTTCCCAGAAAGGTTTTGTATATATTAATTTAGATTTTTATACAGTGAATATAATTTTAATCAATGTGACTTCTTCTTGAAGAAGTAACTTCTTCTACTCTAACTTAAAAAAAAAGTTTTAAACCCTAGGAGCAAAAGAATAAAAAACTTTTAAACAAAGAATAAAAAAACTTAGAATTATTATATCAGGCTTTAAAAACAATTAAGCATAATTTGGTCGCAAGTATGCGAGTATTTTCTATTTCAGGAAATTTTGTGAGTAAACAAAGGACACGTCTAGTAGCAATTCGATAGACGTTCTCAGTTTTTTGAAATCATATTTTATTAAACAAAAAAGAAAAACAATTAGAATGTTTAAAATTAATTAACTAAAATTGCTCGGAACAGACAATACCCGAGTTTAGCTTAATTGTTTTTAAAACTATAATTGATATTAACTAGTATGTATCAACATGTATCTAATACTTTTTTATTTTATTTTAATTTAATGATTTTTTTTATTTAAAAATGTATTATTTTTATTTATTCGAAAAATTTCCTTTCACTATCATAAAAATATTTTCATTCTTATATGTGAAAATGATGCATGAATAACGAGATAATTATTTTCAAAGTTATTTAATCAAGATAAACTATTTTTTTTTTAGTTCTACTAATTAAAATTAAAATAATTTTGTTTACTATCTATAAAATTGAACAATAAATAAATTCAGTCAAATTCTGCCCTAAATTACACTAAATTTGCGGATAAATTACAGAATATTCGAGCAAAAAATTATTTTTTATATAAAATTCGAAAACCGGTTAAAATCGGTTTTTAGTAAAATTAAAATTCGAAAACCGGTTTTCTGAAATGTCGGTTTTGTATAAACCCTAGTCGCATTCGTATGAACTATGAAAATATTAAAAAGAATCACAATGTATCTATAAAAGGGAATTTCTTTAATGATTACTCTATTTAGGGTATACCGAAATAAAGGATATCAGTGAAAAGCTCGTATGTTGTTACGGATCTAAAAAGATTGATCAAATAGAATTTTTCAATAAACTTTCTAAAGTTTAAACGAATTAAATAGTAAAACCACAATTATATGCACGTTGCCGTAATAAACCGTAATATTATTATAAAATAAAAATAATTTAATTTTGAAAGCATACACTATCAATTTGTAATAATATGTTGTCATTTCCAATAAGTTTAACATTAATATAGTTAATAAGTTTAACATTAATATAGTTGTAAATTCAAATTAGTGAATTACTACTACTTAAAACTAGCCAGCTTTTCTTCACTGCATCTAATGTGTGAACTTGCTTAAGATAATCACGAAATTGTCAACTTTTCGAAAAATGTGTTTTATCACAACTAAATTTAGCTGTACAACTGAATGCTTAGGGTTATCTATAAAACAAAATTGAAGAATCCTGCATTTAAACGCCGGCAATGTGGCCAAGTGGTTAAGCGTTCGACTCGCAAACTCATATGCACTCGGATCGAATCCCATAAGCGTCGATGCGTTAGCTTACAAATCTGGTGATAATAATAAAAGTAAAACTCACATGAAATCCAAAATCCTCAGGAAAGTAAAAGTAATCAGCATTAACACCTTGAGCTAGCCAGTAACTGGATCACACTGTTCATTTCTACACTGGTATAAAATGATGATTTACTGTCCGTTTTTAAAAATTGCAACAAAAATAAGATTACCACGTATATTGTACCGTTACTCTACCACTCTACCTCATACTACCAACATCTGTGGGATAAATAGAAGTCAAATTTTCTAAAACAAAACTAGTGAAGTGAATTCATATACAACTAGTTAGTTTGGTATTTAGCCATTAGGCAAGTTACATGAACTTCCCCATATGTTTAAATAATCGACTTAATCAATAAAAAATAAAATAATTTATGAGTCATTAAGAATATTCCGAGTGAATTATTACACATAATTGAAAACGAACGAACACTTTGACTCAGGACTATTTTCTAAAAGCAAATTTTCAAAAATCAATAATTTTTATAATTGAACCAGTGTTCAGGACTTTAATGGTTTATTATGTTCAAGACCAAGTACTCTATCATTATACCAAGTAAATAAACTAATTTTAATTTTAACAAATGTCAAAAGAACTACTCATTTTCTCAAACTTTGATGAATTTTTAAAATCAAACTATTTGTTTGTAAGGCCGTTTGTAATATTTTAGTAAGTTCTATAAGACCATGGTATATATCGCTAAAAAAAATCCATAAAAATTGGCTTAGATTTTTTTTTCAACAGTTTATTACAAAAAAACGGCTCGGTAGATTTTTACCTCAAACTAATCAGTACCATTCCCAACTAATATCTTTCGAACAGTTTTTGATTTTAAAAATCGGTTCGGTAGGATGAGCTTATAAGCTTAAAAATGTGGACAAAAAGTTTAACACTCTTTTTTCAAATTACAAAGAAACGGCTTGGCAGATCGTCGCACAAAACTGACAAACGATAGTCCATAGATAAAAGAAGAGTAAAAGAGAAGAAGAAAAGAAGTGCGATAGTCCTCATAGAAATACATCAAATGGCTTTTAAATTTCTGAAATCGGTTCAGACGTTTTTGAGCAAACGTCGACAAAGGTCTAATTTTGACAAATGCTAAAAAAAGGATACCAATTTTTGCAAACTTTGACGAATTTTAAAGCTAAACCAGTTGTCGTAGTACCGTAAAGTATTTGTCGTAGGCCCGGCCGATCTCTACCAAAAACTAATCAGCACGATTCCCAACCAATATCTTTCAAACGATTTTTGAATTTTCAAAATCGATTCGGAATTGCAGGCTAAAACGTAGACGAAAAATTTTTCACTTTTCTGCGATTTATAAAGAAACGGCTTGGCCGATCGTCGCATAAATCTGACAAACAATAGTTCTCATCGAAATACATCGAATGGCTTTTAAATTTTTGAAATCGGTCCAGCCGTTTTTGAGAAAACGTCGATTTACGGCAAAAAATCTGTTCACACACACACACACACATACTTTTTCGAAATTTGGTTTCATTCGATTCAGAATGGCTTGAAACGTCGAGAAAACATAAAATTATAATAGCGAATCGGATTTTTTGATGAAAACATAAACTTCTCTTTCGGGAAGTTAAAAATTGCAGATAAGCTTACTTTTCAAACACAGGATAACTAATTATTTCTAGAACAGGACCATAGAGAGTGAAAATGGTCAAGAAAACATTCAATATCAAGTTTAAAAAGAGAACCTTCTTCAAATAATGGCCCAAAGAGGCCCATTCTTTTAAAAGTTGTTTAACTTACTGTTCTTACCAAAATATTCAGTTTAGCTACCATGAACTTTATCACCATACAAGTTTTCCTCAAATTTGAGAACAATTTTTTTAACAATCAATAACGAAGTAAAAACTAATCAGCACGATTCCCAGATGATATTATGATGGTAAGATATAGTCGAAAATTTTGCGCTTTTCTGCTAATTCTAAAGAAACGGTTCCACCAGGTTTCATCGCTCTTCTAGAAAAACTAACCAACGTGAGTCCATCACGTGTCTTTTAACTTTTGAAGTCGGTGAAGTCATTTTTGAGAAACCGTTTATGAAAGATAAAAAATCTGGTCAAATACACACATACATACTTTTTCCAAATTTGGTCTCAAACGATTTAGCATGACTTGAAAAGTTAAGAAAATATAAACTTCTTCTACGGTATAAAATAAATTAAAATGTTTCTTATCCATGGAAATTTAAACAAATAATATTAATAATTTAAGGAATAACATGACATGAAAGCAGTAAATAAATCAAAATAAATAAAAGCAATAAATCATATTATTTGAATATGGCGCCGCGGCATCATTAGTTGTGACGTATGTCAAAAAATGTGGAAACTGTAGGTTAGAAAAATGACTCGTGGTAGATAGTATCTTAAAATTTTATGAAAAATATTTATGTTAAGCTGATTGAAATTCATTTAAATTCGAAATTTAATATAATAATATACGATGTTTAAGTTCAACTTTGTGCAAGAAGGCGATGATCACAAACAATCAGGTGTCAATGTAGATTTATAGAATTAATGAAGGCTATTCAAATCAATCATCTATTTTTTGTATTCACATATTATCAATGTCAATCAGAAATTATGGATTGTTTACATATTCAATTTATTTTGGCAATTTCAGTCTTCAACAAATATAGGCTTGGTAATATTTTGTACATTCTTCTGATACTAACAATTTGCTTATTATTACCACAAAATTTGTTCCACATTTATTTATGATTTAAACATTCATTTACTATATCAAATCACTTCATTAACTTATAAGAAAAAGTCCATTCTGATTACACTTTTGTGGTTTGCAATAATTTATTCAACGAAGTGAAAAAGTATGTTCACATATAGACTAAATTGGACTAAACTTTTGAAAAACCTTAAAAGTATCACAAAATTTAGTGTTTGTAAATTATATTGTTACAACTGTTAACTACGGAAATTGTAATGAATATAATGACAACAAATATGTTTAATATGTTATGTACTTTGCCAATTAATAAATGCTAGTCGATCCTTTACAATCATTACAATGAAAGTTAAATTTCAGATGATGTAAACCATAAGGAAAAAGTAGAATGGATACAATCACGAGAAATGTTCTTATCTGATATTGAATCATTTGATAAAAGTGATCTATTCGAAATAGAAAACTTAATAACGTGTGGAAATTTAAATATATACTATTATGCAGTTACACCTTTACTCCATTTAAAAAATACTGAAGAATATCCATTATTAAATGAATTAGAAAACAAACATTCTGATCTGCTGGTAGGCAAATATGAGGGTAATTTAAAATTGTTGTTGAAAAATAATTGTTTACTATATTGACTTTCGTTACTCTTCCAGGTGGATTCAAGATATGGGAGTGCACCTTTGATTTAATTAATTTTTTGGCTAAAAATACAGAAACATTTAAATTTAGCAAAACTAAAGTCTTGGATTTGGGTTGTGGAGCAGGCATTGTAGGATTATTTTGTATGTTAGAAGGAGCTACAGTTTATTTTCAGGACTATGTAAAAAAAATGATTTACATTCATTTTATATTGTTTATATTTAGAGTGAGGTTTAGTAGAAATCAATAGATCTTTTCTTAATAGAACTCCGAGGTACTAAAGCTGCTCACTATGCCGAATGTTGTGTTAAATAAAGAGAAGCAAATTGTAATAGTGATCAAAAATTTTTTTGTGGTGACTGGAAGTCATTTTGTGATCTCCTGATCAATAATGAAATCAAAGAAGATCAAAAATTTGATTACATCATGACGTCAGAAACAATTTATAATACTGACAACTATGGAAAGCTGTATAATCTCTTCAAACAACTTTTGAAGGCTAATGGTAGAATGTATCCTTTTGAAAAAAAATTATAAATAGATAAAATACATTCATTCTTAGATAAGTTTGCATTTTATAAGTCCTTTTTATAAAGAATGTGACTAATTTATTGAATGAATATCAAAATGTTAAATCAATTTACAAAGACACGAACAATTTAAAGTATTCGTTTTGCGATAATTCAAATTTAAACTGCCCTTTATTCTTAATTAATAATTTTTCTCTACATAATAGTTAAGTATTGAAATCTTAATCTTCTAATTAGATTTGTATCAGCAAAAAGTCATTACTTTGGTGTTGGAGGCAGTACAAAAGAATTCATTGAATATATTTCTAGAGAAAAAATATTCCAACCAGATTGTGTATGGGAATGTAATGAGGGTAAGGATTTATTTTATCCAAAAGTAACTAAAATATTTCTAATTCTTCTGTTATTTTAGGCATTAGAAGATGTATATTGAAAGTCACATTTAGAAACAATGAATGAGAATAATGTACATTTATGTTGCATTTAATAAGTAAATCATGCGTCAAAAATGTAACAGTAGACATGTATTTGTTTGCTGGATTTTGAAAATACTTATGCAATTATGTTTATACATTTTGTAATAATTATGAAATAATATATTACATAAAGAAAAGTTAACATAAAATGAAACTGAAAGTTTGATTAATTAGTTTAATATGTGTTGAAGAAATACTCTTCTCAATACCTATATAATCCATCCAAACATTTGTCATTACCTGTATTTTATTATATAAACTGCTCTCTCTATAAAAATGTAAATGCACAAATGAATAATTATTTAAAATATAGTATAAATACAAATTATACTGATTGCAGAAGTATGATCAATGAAAGGTTTTGGAATGATTTGGAAATTAACCACCCTGGTATGTTGATACAGCAATTTTTGGATTTTCATTGGACTGATTTTAAGAATATTTATTGCAATTTCTATTATATTAACTCTTAGTAGTTAAGAAACATTTTAAGTTCACTCTTCAATAAAGCGTTTATATTTTAATAAATTAAATTGTGAAAATAGTTCCTAAAATGTGGGCGCCATCTTTGGCACTTTTCTGTTGTATTGAGCCTAAGCCTAGAAAACATTCAACGAAGTTTTTCAAGTTTACTTACCAATAAAGCGTTCATTTTCGAGAATTATAAACAGAATTGTGTAAATAAGTAATTTCTGAAGTGTAGAGGTCTTCTTAAGATAACAAAACAATATTGCACTTCGAAACGGAATCACATAAACGTCATGACACAATATTTAACGCGTTATTAGAAAATTAATTAATTGACCAGGGATCGTTAAGAGTTTGTAAATGAATAATGCGCTTTATGCATAAATATATAACTTTTTTTCATTAGTTTCATTTAATTCAATAAGTTGCTGGAATAATTTTTATGTTTGTAAACATTTTAAGTCACAACTCGACTGTCTGTTAATACCGACTTTAACCAGTCATGTTCACCAACCCTAGACATGTAATAATCACCAACTTAATGACTAATACCAACTTCATTTTAAACTTAGTGTCTAGAACAGGGCTTCTTAAACTTTGGGTCGAGTAGGAAAATTCTGGGGTAGCGAGATATTTTTTATGTTAAAAATTTATATTTAAATATATATCATTTCATTAAAAGCAATTATTTGGTCAAAACAAGCAGAAAGTTACTTGAATCATTCAAATTGGATGCTTAGTTCTCTCAAAAACTGCCATTTTTTGCACAATTAGCTCGGTATCTCCAAAACGGCTAGACCTACCTTTGTCAAAAACTAAACACCACTTCTCCCAATCATTACAAATTGAATGGTTTTTGGATCATTGAAATCCAATACTCCGTTCTCTCAAAACCTCAATTGCCATTTTCTGCACTCTTTGCTTCATATCTCCGTAACGACTGGTCCTGCCTTTGCCAAAAACTAATCAGCACATCTCCCTATTAATAGAAATCGAATGTTTTTTAAACTATTCAAATCGGTTGATCCACGGCAAAAAATTTTTTTGAATAACGAAAATAAATCGAATTTTTTCTAGCTAAAGTTCTAGAGCTCACTAATATACTTTAAATGGATAATCTTAACTTTGCAATTCAGTTTATGTAATTTTTATAGACAATATTAGACAACGTCCTTCATTTTAAAATTGATTGATTAAGTTTTGTTTATTTAGTTTTCTGTAAAGTATTTATAATAATCTATTTGAAAACATTTAATATTCCTTGAATATTTCACGGGAAGTTCCAGCAACTTGCCTTAAGGCACGATAAGATTAGCCTAAGATTGGCCCCAAATGAATACTTACATATGTAAAAAATATTGAGACGAGAACAACTTTCCTGGCCATTAGATTAAAAGTTTTTTTGAGCAGGTAGACTTAAATGAATTTATTAACTTTTTGATTTATTTAACGTTTATCGGTTATATACCCAAATATAAGCAAAAAAAAACAAAAGAATCTCAAACATTTCAATAACTTCAAAACATTTTCATGTCACATCCCCAAAATTTTCAGTTACAATTTTCACCATCATCTAAATTTTCAAGTTACAGTTAAAATGTTTTTAAAAAAAATCCGTTACAGTTTTCATCATATCCTTTAAATACAGTGTTTTATCAATGACAGAACTTATAGGTCAAGAGGTACGATTTAATAGAATTACTGTATACAAATTTATTATGGGCCACATTACAGAATACTGAAAATAATTATAAATGCGCATTGTTTTTTAATAAATGCGATTTAACTGTTACGCTAAATATTATAACTTTATGATTTTGATACTTATCATTCCTAATTAATATTAAAAACTAAACTTAATAATTTAATACAAGAAGAAGTTGGGGCGTACGATGCGCAAGTGGTAGATAGACTATGCAACCACAAGATACCAAATTCAAACTCCGCATTGCTTTAATCTGATATAAGCAATAGTGATATCCATTTTCACTCGCAAATATAGATCAGAAATATGTTTCTAAGTATTTGAACATACACATTTGAAAAAGCATTTTATAGCCATCAAGTTTGACTTCGTCGATTACAATATTTTACTTCGAATTAGGAAAAACCTCAGGAATTAAAACTAAGCTACACACTGAATAAACAATCAGATCGAATAGTTAAAAAAATATTTATATCATCAAAAGCAGTGATTAATATAAATTTTTCCTGATAACGTGATAAATATATTATGATTACATTATTTATCAATAAATGATTGTTTCTTTCAGAATTCATGCCAGCTCGCTGTCAAAATATTTCGCACCTATGACCGAAAGGTAAGTAATAATAATTTTGTTGTTTCTTTTGTTTTGTTGAACATTTTAAAAATTGAATCTGAACAAGATATTTCAAAAATATAAAATTTGAAAAATTTTAGAGTGGAATAGAGAAATACTTTTTACTGCTAAATATGCACAAGCACATACCAATCATTTCTCTGAAATAATTCCAATATCTAAAACCACTTTGGAAATGTGATTATTTTTAGTTGTAATAAATGGGAAAGTTGTAAGAAGAATAGCTCAGTAATAATTAATAAAAAACTATTTTGTGTGTGTATGTGTGTGTGGGTATGTGCGGATACAAATTTTCGTCGACGATTTCGCAAACACCAATCAACCGTTTTGAATAATTAAAAAAGGATTCGATTCGTATTGATAAGGAGACGTGCTTATACGTTAGACGGCGGCGCCGCGCTTACGCGCTTCGATACTTCGTCTCTATGCAGTTAAAGCAGTACGATTGCTTTGAAAAAAAGTTCAGAATTTCCAAAATATTTCAAAATACACTTTTCTTTAGGCACGATGCCATGCGCTCCACTAAGTTTATTTTTTTAAATTAAATATATAATACTTTTTTATAAAAATGTTAACCATCTTATTCGTTCCTTATGTGCATGGTGGTGTTTACGTTATTTTAAATGGCTCGTGTGTTTTATGCAATTAGAAAGAGAGTCAAACTGGGACTCGAAACGTATGGTCTCTACTTTTCATAGTTTTTCTTTTTAACGCCTGGATAAATGCCTGTTAAAAAGCTTGAGATAATTAATGAAATGCGTTCTTATTCATATGATGAGATCAATATAGAATAAGTTTTCTCTCTATTTTAATTTACGTTATATTTTGTTATAATGATAGTGGGCTTAGATGTATAAATTAGTATATTTGAGATCATAACAAACAACTATGTATGTATATCTATTAGATATTCAAATTCGATAAAAATATTGTTAACAAGTTTTTTCATTTTATTTTGTTTTATTCCAAATGACGCAATACACGTGCATGCCACACTTGTTTACTACATGGCGATGAAACGTAGTAGACGCGGATAAAATTCATTCCTAGAGTATTTACTTATTGACAATGAAGAAACGTAAACATTATCGATTGATAACGAAGTTAAAAGTTGCTATTGTTGTTTACTCGATTCCTATTGGAGACATGGTATCGCGATGTCCAATCACAACATTTGGAACTGGGAATAAGACAAGTTCAATCGATGTATGTTAATGAACGAAAAAGCCCGAAACACGGTTCGTGTGCACAAATACTAACGAACTGACGTAAATTTGTGATACGATTGCGATGTATTTGTGAAAAACAACGAAAACAACATGTGTGCGCAAGCGTGTTGTGCTATAAGTGACAAACAATTTTGTTTGTCGATGTTTATATATCTCTTGCAATATATATGTGTGTCATGTTTCGTAGTAAAATGCGCGCATTATTTATTTTTAACGCATTAACTGATAACGTGTTTGGAAACGCACTTTATCATTCATTAATAGTTAATATTTTGATATAAGTTGCTGCTGTATACACTGGCGTTTTCTTGTGCTGTTTGCGTTATGTTTTCCGACGTGCAAATTGTTTAATGTTTGACCACTGCGGCCGCCATTTTGTGTGTTTGTTTGAAAATTAAAAGTGAAATATATTGTGTGTGGATAAAGGGGTAAAGGATATTCCTGCTTGGTATATTTAATTTATCATTTCACTTGTTAATTCACTTATTTTTAACCTGTTTAGTGACATTCCACATTTGTACAAGTGCAAACAATGGCTGCTAGGGTGACCGCAACACCATGAAGTTTGCAACATAACAAACTTATTTGCATATTTCAAAAATTATTTTTTGAAATTTATTCAGCGCTGAGAAAAACATCATATTAATTAACACAACTTTATAAATATAAACCATTATATATTTTTTTATGAATTACCTCGATGTGAAAGACATTATTGCAGTGCTCTTATTTGTGTGAGTTTCAAACTTTAAACAATTATGTTTAAAACATTACTACATTCATAATTTGCTTCGTCTAAAAAAGAAAAATGCATTTTAATGTAAATGCAATGTTGATACTATTCCTTTATTGCTCGTTCAAAACTTAGCACACAACAAAACTTAATTATTATCATCGTGTACCGATTTTTGGTAATATATAATATTAACGAATATTATTATAACGATGGCTATGTACTGGACAAATGAACGTTTGAGTGAATTAATTGCTCAATTCCGTACACATCCTGTGTTATGGAACCCAAAACACGAAAATTATCGCGATCGCCTGAGCAAAAGTCGCGCTTGGGACGATATCGCGTCCAATTTACGCGTCGAAAGATATGTCTGTGAGAGAAAAATGAATATTTTACGTACGCAATTTAGAAGAGAATGGAACAGGAAGAAATATAGCTTGATGAACGGCAAAATTGTCAGGGAATCCAAATGGTACGCCTATAGGAGTCTCCAGTTCCTGGAAGGAGTTGAGCAGAGAGGATTCAGGCATAGATTCTCTAACCAGGTCAGTGAAATAATATACATTTTCAATTTTCAACAAAACGCTGGTTTTGAATAAGAAAAACTATTCTTATGCATATCGAATGGTTGTTCTTCTTTATATTTTTTATCACCAATTTGCTCTGGCAACCTGACATCGGGCAGCAGCGATGTTCATTTTCTCTTGAAAGTATAGATCAAAAATAGGTTTCATTGAGGTGTCAAACGCAGTGGAAAATCTCTTACACTTCCCTGAATCGAGTTGGAGTTTAACTCAGCTCACGAACCTGCTCTAGGGCAGTACCATTATATTGTCTAGGGCAGTATTATTATATTGTCTTGGGGCAGTACTATCCATTACTATTCATTATCACCAATTTATATTCCTTTACCATGTCATCTTCATCTGATCTTTATTTAGTCTCCTGGCTTAATGATAAGACCTTTCATCTTGCAACCACGAAGTTCAACTCTCGTCTCGAGACAACCATCAGTGATATCAGTTTTCAAATGTAGATCTAAATGATTTCAAGTGAAAATAAGGGTTCAAGTATTACGTAAGCAGATTTATTACAATTATTTACCCCCCCCCATCCCCCTTGTCAGCAAAAGTAAGCAAAGCTTTTACCTCCTACCCCCATGCTTACGTAAACATTTTGCAATTAATGTAAAAAAAATAAAAATACTACCTATGACGTAATCATCATCCAGACTCCCCTGCCCCCCATGTCAACCCAAAATAAGCAAATCAACAACCCCCCCCGCCCCCCTATAGTGCTTACGTAATACTTGAACGGCCCCTAAGAAGAAGTTTACAGCATTGCTGCAACTAATTAAAAAAATCTCTCAAAATCAAAATTAAATACATCATAAGCAGGAAAAGTTGCACTGATAAAAAGCAAAAAGCATTGAGTTGCTTGATATGATAGCGTTCAAAAAATATAACTGAATCTCCTATTTTTTCTGGTCGCTGTTCAATATATATCTTCTAGCACTATACATCTAGGACATGTTGTGATATGAAACCTTAACCTATAATGCACCCCATTTGGCCATACTCTGTCTGAAGACATTTTTATTTGGTTTTCATCAAACTCTGATCTGATATATTTGCAGCAAAGCTCCTGAGAGGCTTTTCCATTTGTTATCATATTTTCCATCTATAATCTAGTTATAAGTGTAAATTTGATTTCACTTCTGCTTTGTATCAAGCTGGCCGAGGTGGATATAAAATCCGAAACCGCGTGCATGAAAAATATGACTAGGAAATTTTCAGAATTAAAAAGTGATTCCAAACCCTACTTCATTACTTTTAATCGCGTTTGCCTTTGCACAATATGACAATATGAAACAACTATATATAGTTATTAGTTATAGTATAGTATTATAATAATGTTGACATCAACATGCCTCTTCTTTCATTCATTAGAAAAAACATGTAGCTCTATTTTTTTCTTATTCCAAACCAGCTCAACATTAATTTTTATGGCGTATTTACGACTTCATTGTCGAAAATTTATTGAACAATTGATATTTGCCTTTCTAGGCCGAAAATTTTCACAACATAGCGTCAGTATTGCAAATAAGCTCAAAATGGCCCAACACCGTCAATAGGCGCTATCAGCAAATGAATATTCAACAAGTAGAAAAAAAGAGAGAAGAAAGCAAAGACTCATATTGCGACCAATTGCAAACTGTAAAGTGTGAAACAATGTCAAATGCTGATGAGGAAAATATTGATCAAGCTCTTGATAATGAAAATGATGAATATCCACAGGATTACTCTTTGCGCGATCATAATAAAAATGAAATAGATGAACATCTTCATGAGAACGACGCTATTGATGAACAGGTGATAAATCCAGCAAATACCACATAATTCATCGCCATGCCTCACATAAATATTTACTTTTGTTTTTGTTTGCAGGATAAACATGGGATTGAAGTAAATAATATTCCTGAACTACGATTT
>NW_020539724.1:17541838-17622255 GCF_003426905.1 Ctenocephalides felis | reverse complement strand
GGGTTTTGACTCTAAATGGGTCAAAATGGAATTTTTCAAATTCAACCCTTATTTTAGAGGTATGGTTTTTTTTTAGCAAAGTATCTTATTTTGATCCTTAGAATCCAAAAATCATATGTGCCTAAGGGGGCGTCCATTAATCACGTGAGGTTTTTGGGGAGAGGGGAGGGGGGTTTGACAAAAAATCCCGAAATATCACGTGGAAGAGGAGGGGTATAGTAAGATATCACGTGTATTTATTTTTTAAATATTTTTTTTTAAAAAAATGTGAAATAATGCTCACGTGATTGATAAACGCCCCCTAAGCGACTTTTTTTGACTCATAGAAATTGACCCGCTCTAATATGTTGATAAAACAAAAAACTTTCCAATATGCATCTAGATAATAAAATAGAAAGAAAACTAAGATATGTTTCTTAGAATAAATGCAATAGATGCATACTTTTCGAGTCCCAATTTGACTCTTCATAAATTAATACATAAACATATAACAATAACATGTCAAAGAAAAGATTACTTCACAAACAAGCATATTAGTGAAAAATATAAATGAAATATGTTTCGGAAAATAATTAAACAAAAATAATAATTTCGATCATCACGCCTCAAAGGACGAAATACTAAATAGATGAAATATTGGGAAGAAACAAATTGGGGCTCGAAACGTATGGATCTATTAAATTCACTTTATAGAACATATATTAGTATTCTTTCTATTTTATTAGCTAGATGGGTGCTTGTTGAGAACTTTTTGGTTTATCAATATTTTTTTAAAAAAATATTACATATATGTATATATTCTTGAAATGTTGAATTGCAGCCAGTCGTCGAATTAAAAGAACAATCAATAATGATCTATATATCTATACGTTTCGACACGGTATGTGTGTCATTATTCAGCAAAGTTTTTTTTTTAATTTATAAAGTATTACACCAGGAAAAACACTCACAAAAAAATAAACTAACATTACTTAAAAAACAAAACATATAATAAATAAAGTAAATCTTTTTATAAAGTTAAAACAGAAAGTTATGTAGTCTCGCTATATGATAACAACGTATGAAATATATATATATATATATATATATAATATATATATATGTGTGTGTGTGTGTATGTATATAAATATTTATATAGCATTTACATGTATATATGCAAATATATTTAGGCAAATGCATTTTAATGTTAAATAGGCTTGCATAGAATGCTAATTTATTTGAAACCATCACTTAACCTACATATTGCCATTGTCATATGTTCTTAATTGATCGTATATATATACATAATACATACATACATACATATATACATATATACATGCATACATACATACAATAGTTATTAAACTAACATACGTAGATAATTATAAAACACTCATTGAACATGTAGGTATAGATTTGAATATAATTAAACAAAAATATTTATGTCACATTTTCTCAAGTATTATATCATCGTTTTATATAATAATAATAATGATTATAAAAAATATACTCATTATAATTATATAGAGACATTAATATACATGTACATGAACATATACACATATATATATATATATATATATATATATATATATATGCAAGTGCATGCTTTGAACACCATTTTTATCTTTATTACTAATTGTTCATATTTACCTCTCGAATTTCTGCTTTCATACTTCCGTGTCCTGTCCAATGGTTTTCAATTTCCTATATTTCTATTTTCACCCAAGTCGTGGATCATTTGTATTGTTTTTCGTCTTAAAACTGATTGCCATTTCTCCTATCCTATCACCATCACCAAGTTTCATTATCATCCCAGACGAGTGACCCTGGGGTACTCCTTATTAGTTCCTCTCTTCCATCCTATTCTTTTCTTTGATGGCGTCGTGCAAAAGGCTTTTTACCATATGGACCCATTTCACTTTTCTTTTCTTTTCACAATTATATCCTGTTATTTTATTTACCATTCTTCGAGGTAGAACTTCATTTTCGGGCAATTGTATGTATATGTATGTATGCATGTAATACGTATGTATGTATGCATGTATGTATGTTTTTATGTATGTGTGTGTATGTATGTGTGTGTATGTATGCATGTATGTATGTATGTATGTATGTAATGTATGTATGTGATGTATGTATGTATGTATGTATGTATGTAATGTATGTATGTATGTATGTATGTTGAGTGTGTGTGTGTGTTTGTTTTTTCGGCGTTGAAACATGTTTTATATATCTATATGGAATTTGGCGACACTTGATATGTGTTGAAACAAATAGCAAATTTAAATAACAAAAATTTAGCAATAAATAAAAAATTTGTTAAGAAAATTAAAAAAAAATACACCATACCAGGAAGAACAAAACATAAAGTGAACACATTTTTTTATATAAAATTTTTATTAGAAATTAAAAAATAATTAATATATATTAATAATATAATAAATGCTCACTTTAATTTTTAATCTACATTTTGATTGACAAGAGCCTGAAATAGTATTTATTATTATTGATTACGGCTTGCTTATGAATAAATAAATAAGTAAACTAAAACTTTTTATAAATGTGTTAACTATATGGTTTGCATTCTTCCTGGTGTATAAATGGACCATATAATATGGTGTATATATTTTGTTCAAAACAATTCCTTCAAAAAAAAATTCATTGCTATATTTTTGTCATTTAGATTTGTCGAATGATGTCACATATCAAGAGCCGAAACGTCCAAGCAAAAATTGTCATATTACTCTCTTACTATTTTTAAATTCAATTCAATTTAAGTTATATATGTGTAAAAACTAATTAATATCTGTTTCATAATATCAATTAAATAATTTCTAAACTTCAAGGTCAATTAAATTAATTCTATATACATTCAAATTGAGGAACTCTAGTTTATTATGAAATAAAGTGCTGCAATGAACCAGTGATTTTTGAAAGGCGTTTTCTTTAACAAGAATGCCTGCCTAGCCGTCATGATATAAATCATGATTTGATTTAATATATGGACTTATAAAACGGTTTCAAACTAAACCAATAAGTGTAAAATACAGCTTCAATTAACAGGATTAACAATTAGTGTAAGTATGAGTTATCATAATTAATTTTCTGAAATGATTTATTATTAGATTGCAAAACACTTTTTGTTTTAGATTCGTTGTATAACTTCTAATTTATTCACACTGTGATTAAATGTTTGTTCGGTAATGAATTAAGTTTTTATTAAATTTAGTAACTGAAAAAAGTAATTAATAAATCTTATGCCAAATTTAAACTTATTTGTTTTGAAATAAACTTTAAAAGGTTTTGGATTAAATTTAATTTTAAATAAACTCAATGATTAGGATGCGTACATTAGTCACGTGATAAATTTTTTAAGGATTTTAAGGACCCCCATCCCGGTGGAGATTTTCCAAATCCCCCCCCCCCCGCTCTCCGCAACCAAACATCACGTGTATTTTTAGATATGAGAAAAAATTGTGATTTTTTTTTTGAAAATGCTTGGATTTTTTGAAAAAAATTTACTTAAAAAATAAATACACAAGATATCTTACTACACCCCTCCCTCCCCCAAGTAATATTTTTATTTATTTATTTATTTATTTATTTGATATAATTCGTAAATACTGTATCTCAGTCCGACAATTGCTCTGGTATGACTTGGTATTCATTTCGTGATTTTTTGTCAAACCCCCCCCCTTCCCCTAAAAATGTCACGTGATTAATGGGCGCCCCTTAGGGACTTTCATATTTCATGCCACTACTTTGGAAAACCAACAAAATGTAAACTTTCAATTATCAAATTTATGAAAGATACAAAAATTGTTGTTTCAAAATAATACACAAATTATTATTTTTAGCGTGAAAAATGATTAAATTCGATTAAAAATATTTATCTTATCATGGCTTTTGCTGATTGTCTCGCTTAGACAAATAATTATTGAATGGTGTACAAAGAACAAACCATATTTTAAAAAAAATTAAAAAAAAATTACCAATTTTTATTTATTGATTACCAATATTCATTTGTGCTAGATTTTCGGAAGAGAAAGAAAGGTTTTAGTCAGATATTTATACCAATTTTTTTATTCTTATTATTAAAGAGAAGTTTAGGTTTTGGTCAAAAATTCATACCAATTTTTTTTAATCATTACCAGTATTCATTTGTGCTAGCTTTATTAACTTCCCGAAGGAAAAGGTTAGATTTTGATCAGAAATTCATACCATTTTTTTTATTCATTACCAATATACATTTGTGCTAGATTTATTAACTTCCCAAAAAAGAAGGTGAGGTTTGGTCAGAAATTCGAATTTGCTGATTTTATTTTTTCTCGACGTTTCAAGGCCGTCTGGATCGTTTGACGCCAAAATTGGACAAAATATGTGTATGTGCGTGTGTGTGTGAGAATGACCTATCAATGTTTTAAATTGAACCAATTTTGAAAATTCAATATATGTTCCAAAAATTTCATTTGGGGATCGCAAAAGATCGTCTGGGTCGATCGAAAAGTGATTATTTGTAATGAAATTTTGAAATTTTTTTGACTATTTATTGGAAACTTTGTATGATCTTAAATAGATGTTCCAGTAATGCGTTGCAGAGTTCTTATATCCTAATATTTATTCGTACTAGATATTTGTACGTTTTTGTGTTTAGTCTATCAATTTATTAATTTTTCTTATTGTTAGCTAATATCGCGACCCTACCTTTGAGAAATCCAATAATTCTAACATACATTTACGCTCGCATAGACTGGTAGAAATACACACAGAGTCCAGTAATTGAAAAGCGAAAGTGTTTTATCCAGTAGAAGTATTGGTATATCTCTAACTCGGCAATTCTAGATCAGGGCAGCACAATAAATAATTATTACCTCGGGTAATAAAAAGCAAAATATTTTCTAGAAGAACTAGAATAGGTCTATATTTTCAAGAGAAAAGGAATATCACTACTTGATACCAGGTTGTACGTTGCGCGGGATTTGAATCCGAATCCTTGTGGTTGCAAAACCGAGACTCTTACCAGAAACAACCCAATTACTTCACTAAATAAACAAATTAAAAATGGCAATAAAATATTTTTTACATTATCATAATTTTGTAATGTACATTGTTTGTATCTATAGCTATCGATTCCTCTGCTCTACAATGTAAGTTAATACTACTTTTACCAATTTAATGGCTTCAAAATAATAATTTTTAGTACACTGTCACTGATTGCAAGGCCAAGGTTTCTATCTCTTACTACAAACGCCCTCAAAAAATATGATTTTCAAAAATTTATTATTCAAAATTGTCTTGTTTTGCTTTGGCTATATTTAAATAAACATTTTTCATTTGTTTCTAACTTTAATTTTTAACTTCCCTTAGGGATTTAAGTTATAGTAATCGTCCAGAGTTTCACGTTTCAGAGGTTTCTGAACACTTTAAAAACTTCCTGCTTGTGTTGACGAAACGATTGCTTTTGGGGAAAGAATAATTATTTTTACTAAATTTTATTCTTCGAATATCTATATAATATTTCATCATGATATGGGAAGTTCCACGAGTTTGACTTAAGGCACGATGCCATACACCACTTGTTTGGTTTCATTATTGATAGTGTTTTATATAAAATAAATGATATATATTTAGATCACTTCTAGAAATTTGAATGTCCTTAATAAATACTGAATGATTTAGTTAGAAAACAGTTAGTTAAATTAGAGTTTCAAATCTCAAAAGTGCGAAGGCCAGTAAGAAGTTGCTTTTGGAAAAATGTGTTTAATCTCCAAAATAGTTTATTATTATATTTTATTATAGTTTATTATAATTTATAGTTTGGTGAAAAATCTCAAACATAAAGAAATTTCACTTCTAAATCGTCATGCATTCTAGAAAATTGTTATTGCATAAACCCAATTTGAACGTAAAAAAACCAAATCTAAAATTGAGCCATAAAAACCAACATTTACATCTTACGAGGAGTGTTTGTAGGACTTTGGTAAGAATCCTTTGAAATCACAAAGTGCTGGGTTCAAATTCGCGTTATGGACCGCCTGATTTGAAGCAGTAGTTTCACTTTCAATATAGATAAATAAAATGTTTCCATGTAAAAATAGCCCTTCTCGGTGTTGAGGCAAAATTCCACTGCTAGCAAAGGACAACCACCGGTTTGCCTTCTAATATAAAAAAATCATGTCAAATAGAAAGGATAACTATTAGGCTACCTTCTAATATCTAGGCAGTGAAGCCTACATCACGAGAACAAAATTTTAATCAACTTGCATATATTGAAGCTTCATTTGTTATACATTAACATACACACAAGTGAAAGAAAAAATTAAGAATTCGAGCAAACATGGAGAAGGAGAAGGTTGACAATATAAACCATCTAGTAGAAAAGTTAATTTTTTAAATTAGGATTTTTTCACTCAATCACAACCTAATAGACCTATAAGTTGTTGTGCTAATTTGAAATAATACTAGTCTATTCGACAAATGGCAACCCAAACAGTTGTCACATCTCTGTATGATATATTATTATTACAATTTCTGTAATAGAGCAAATATTTTTATTGATGCAACAATGCCAGATGAGGGCTATTTTTCACTTGGAAACATATTGCTATCTATATTACCAAAGGAAAATTGTTGTCACTACTGCTTGACGTGAAACGAACCCGTGATCTCTGATCCAAGTCCAGTCGTTCTACCAACTTACCTACGAGCCAGCCCTTGAAATTAGGATAACAAAAAAAATCTGGCAGTTTGTGCTACGATTTGATTACTAAGACCAATTAGGACAATCGAAGTTTTCAATTGTAGTGCAGTACAAATTGAGTAATATTTTTATACTACATCCCCCAAAATTGTTGCCAACATGATTGCTTGTTTTCCTTGTATGGAAAGTGGTGAACATTTTAACCAAAACAGTGACCCAACTTCTGATTGCTATTCAGAACAAAAATCAAACATGTAACCCTTCATTCAGCCTCTGCAGAGGATGGGTTATCCTATAAAGACATTAAAAAAATACTGCAAACCAAAGATTCGCAAAGAATGGGTTTTGGATTGGATTATCAGGCTTCAAAACGGATTAAAGGTAAATTCTACGGCATAATACAAGAAGCAATACCTATCAGACCATGGTATGACAAGTTTACTGAATGTCGATCGATTTATTTCTACAATATTTAGACTAAGATTTAACCATACACACACTCCGTTTCACCTGAGTAGAATTAGGATCCTAATTTCTATTGCTTGGGTGGAGTGACTAGGGGGGATGCTGTTGACGCCATTATGGAGTGCAAAAAATGGGAAAAAGGTAGGCAAGAACTGTGGAGGGAGATAGTAAGGAAAAAAATCTCCCTCCCAACCAATTTTATAACATTATTGACAAAGAAAAGGATATATGGAGCACTATACAATTATATACAAGCAAATAAAATAAAAGTGTAAAGGTTAATTATAAAATGCGTATGACTAATGTACGTGTATACAAAGTCAACAAATAAACAATAAAAAAACCTTAATTCATGTTTTTCCAAATATAATAAAAGTAAAATACTATAAATATTTTTTCGAGATTCATTTATCCCTGAAGATTGGGCGCCGCTGTTGAACAGTTAGTCTTCTGACACAAATCGTACCGTTCGTTGGTAATAACGCCGTTGTAGGGTTTTGCGTAATAACAAAAACCAAGACCGATAATGAAAGTGAAATCATAACGACATGCTTCTTTTTTACTATTACCATGATATTCCTCAAGCCTGGTCTAGTCCACCGAGACGACGACCGAAGTCAGAGATGCTGCTGATTTGATATAACAGCTGATAGTGAAAGGGCTGGCAAGTACTTTGCAGTTGATCCATGAATAAGGTCATGGGTAAAAGATTTTGAAATATATAATAACAGTCCAGTCTATGAAGCTAGGTGTGAGTGGCATTTTGGTCAAGGCGAGTTCCATGAACTTCCTGACATGAGTGAAAAAGCAACCAATAAGTTAATTTATGAGTTATATGTATGTAGGGCATCATTATGTGAGATACTATTGCTAATTATTCAATTTTGTTCAAATTTGCAAATATGTTAACTGTCTTTGATAAATATACATTATAAAACTCAAAAAAATACAAGCGTCAGGTATTTTTATTACTAAATCCCTTTTCGTAAGTCTATGATATTTTGTCGTAGATCTTTAGAACTTTATATCAGAACTTATACCATCACCAGGTATGTTTATTACCAAACCCCTTTTCATAGGTCTATAATATTTTGTCGTAGGTCTTTAGAAATTTATGTTAGAACTTATATCATTACACAAAGTTTCATAAAAATCACCAAACAAGAAATGGTACCTCCAATTTTTACCAAGAACTAATCAGCACGATTCCCAATTGATATCTACCAAACAGTTTTTGAGTTTTACAATTTGGTTTGAGATTTTTGGCTAAATCGGCAACTAAACACTTTTCACCATTCTGCTAATTACAAAGAAACGGCTTGACCGATCATCATGCAAAACTGATGAATGCGACTCCTGACCAATAAGTATAAGCAAACCAATAAGTTAATTTATGAGTTATTTATATGTAGGACATCATAATGTGAGAAACTATTGCAAATTATTCAATTTTGGGAAATATGTTAGTTATCTTTGATAAATATACACCATTAAACGAAAACAAATACATACACGGTGTATTTTAGAAAAGCGCGAGGAATTTTTATTACTAAACCCCTTTTTGTAGGTCTATAACATTTTGTCAAAAATCTTTAGAACTTTATATCAGAACTTATATCATCATACAAAGTTTCGTAAAAATCATCTAACAAAAATTCAGCATATAATTGCGAAGAAATGGTACCGCCAATCATTGCCAAGAATTAATTAATCATCACGATTCCCAACTGATATCTACCAAACAGTTTTTGAGTTTTTTAAATTGGTGCAGGATTTTTAGCTAAATCGAGGACTGAGCACTTTGTTTTTTTCTGCTAATTACAAAGAATCGGTTTGACTGATCATTACGCAAAACTAATCAATGAGATTCCTAAGCAAGTTACATCGAATGGCTTTAAAAATTTTAAGATCGGTTCAGGCGTTGTTGAGAAAACGTTTACGACTAATCAAATTTTGGCTCACATCTAAAAGTGATGCTCAATATTCAAAACTATGATGAATTTTTAAAATTAAACCACTTGTCATATGCTTAATATTTATAAGATCTTCAACAATAATAGAAAACCATTTTAGACGATCATAAACAAAATGTTATGCTTGTTTAGTAACATGGTTTTATATTGGCGCACTTTGCTAATTAATAATGTTTCCTAAAATGGCCATGGCTTTGTGCTAAAAACTTGGTTCTAACAAACATCTTCCTTAACAACGTCGCTTTTGGCAACCCAACGGTTGTCTCACTCATATTTTTATATTTTGATCTAGAATTTCTCTAATAACGTATTAGATGATTAGATTAGATTAAGTATTAGATGATTAGATTAAGTATTAGATGATTAGATGGATTAGATGAGGTATATTCTATAATTTGATGCAACAATGCCAGAGAAGGGCTATTTTCACTTGAACAAATTTTTGTTCTATATTCTGATCTGAAAATGGATATCACTGCTATATTTACATCGGCGCATTTTGCTAATTTATAATGTTTCCTAAAATGGTCATGACTTTGTGCTAAAAACTTAGTTCTAATAAACCTTCTCCTCGACAACGTTGTATAAGGCAACCCAACGGTTGTCTTACTCATATTTTATAAATTTTGATCTGAAAATTTCTTTAATATTGATGGTATTAGATGAGGCATATTATAAAATTTGATGCAACCATGACGGAGATGAGCTATTTTCACTTGAAAACATATTTTTGTTCTATATTTTTATTTCCAAATGGATATCACTGCTACATTATCAAATGCGCAATATATTTTACCCTTTATTTTAGGAAACGGAATTTGATCAAAGGTTGCTTATATTAGCACAAAGCATATACATACATTTGTAAAACAAACGAGTAGTCATATGTTTTTTGTATACAAACAAAAGCGTACAGGTCATGGCAAATACTTTTTAGCAATAATATTTTTTCATATTTGATAGACTGGTTTATCCATAAAAGGATATGGCATTATAAACCGGTTTTGCTATACATCATAAAATGCGCAGAAAAGACAATAAATGACAGAGAAGAACTTAATTTTAGAAATTAGGATTTTCTAGTTCTTCTTGGAATATTAATAATGAAACTTAGAAACAAGGTGGGAAACGCTTACCAAAAAAGTGTGTTTAAGTAAAACAAAAAAAAAATTTTTTTAATTAGTAATTTTTACACAAAATTTTACAGGAATCCCATTAAATGAGGAAAACTCCTCAGAAAAAATGCGTTGAAAGATGTGGCGACTATGTAGAAAAATAGTTTAAAATACAAGCTTTCCGATGGTATACATATTTATTGCAATAAAAATGCCTCAACCCTGAAAAAAATGTGGCAACCTTATTTTTTACATGCCCCTCGTATATATAATTATATATATATGTGTGTGTGTGTGTATGTACGTGTGTGTTTTTGCACCGCAGTTTCCGATAGATAATTAATAAAAAAGATTTTATCATTTTAATTAAGTAAATAATATATAAATTATTGTTACACCATTCAAGTTTATATTCAGTTATTGCGAAACACACACACACACACACACACACATATATATATATATATATATATATATATATATATAAATGTTCAAGGACTTGGAAACTATAATAAATTTTCTATTCAAGAATTCAGTGATTTAAATTTTGCAATACCTATATTTACGAGTAAAATCCATCAGCCTGACTCTCTTTTATTTAAAACGAGCTTTAACCTAAATAATATTTACATTAAATCTCTAAAAATTGTGAACTATATTTCTGGACGTTACTAAAAATTATTTACTCTGGAATAATTGTTTAATATTAAACAGAAATTTAAGTATTATGAACTATAATTTTTAAAATGTACATTTATGTTAATTTTTATTCAATTCAATTTTTTTTATTTAATTTCTATTTTTCCAAGTGTACATCAATGAAATGTTGATATAATTATATATAAAAATAAAATATGAAGAGAACGGATGTTTTTAAGTTAAAAAAATAAAATTATAATATACATATATCCCGATTATTTTTTAGACCTTGAAACTTTTTCAATTCATTTAGTCGAAGTGAAAAATAAATATTTTCACCTCTTTATCTAAAAAATTAAAGAACAAAGAATCAAAACTTCATTAAATCAATCAGTCATAAACAGTTTTTTTGTATTTCCTGATATGATGGATAATGTTTTAATTAACAATTTTTTGCGATTACTATAACTTGCCCTAAAATGAAATTTTTTATATATCTTTACGTTTCAAAACATTCTGAACATTTTAGCATACCTTAGAAAAAGTATATGTGTGTATGTTTGTGTGTGCGGATACAAATTTTCGTCGACGATTTCGGTAACACGGATCAACCGATTTGAATAATTCAAAAAGCATTTGATTCGTATTGATAAGGAGACGTGCTGATTAGTTTTTGGCAAAGGCAGGTCTAGCCGTTCCCAAGATACGGAGCAAAAAAATTTCAAAAACGGTAACTCAGTTTTTAAGAGAACGTCCGATTTTAATAATTCAAAAAACATTTTAATTGTATTGACAAGATGACTGATTAAGTTCTTTTTTTTATATGTATATATATATATATATATATATATATATATATATATATATATATGTATATGAAATATACAACAATATGTATACGTATGTATATTTATGTATGTATATAATAGCACAAGTATATTAGTACCATTGTGAAAATGTTTTTCTTATCACAAACTTTCTACACGGATGAGATTTTCTTATATATTTCTATGATTCATTGCATTATTTTTTATTTTTATATCTATAGCCTCATGTATGCAGTTAATAATATATTTTATACACACACATTTATTTTATATCATAAATTAAACATGCTATATAATTATATCATGTATCCATATACATAATTCATAATAAATGATAAAAATTATGAATTGTGTAACAAACTTGTGTCAACATTGGTTTGAATGAATAATTTAATCTTTTTGTAATTATGTGCATTTAAATTTAATTTTCAACAAGGTCTTGATAAGTTTTATGTATCTTGATTGAAATTGGAGGAATCATGCTCTAATTATTTGCTAAGTTTGAGATTTTGATATCTAGCATATTTATGTTTGATAATTGATGAAATTTACGAATGTAAATAATTGTTAGGTAGTTATGAAAGAAAGAACTAGTTGTAAGTGGTATTTTGTCTTAAGGCAAATTTTTTTTATCAATTTGGAACCATTTGAGCTTATGGGAGCAAGGAAATTCGAAAATGTACATATTAAGGACCACCCTAATATATATATATATATATATATATATATATATATGCTTATTATCATAAATTATTTCAATGATTCATGTGCATTGAACAAGCCTGTGAAAGGTTGCGTTTTTCTCTAGGTTATTGTACAATAGGCTTATGAGCATGAATATGAATGTCTCTATATATTATATTACTATTGCTAAATGTTTTATGAACTTTTAAAAAATCAAGAATTAATGCTAGTTAAATTATATTTAGTCATGTTGAATCGACTTGAGGTCAAAGTTCGTTACACGTGAAGAAACGTTTTGCATAATAGTTTTCGTCTGGGATAAACAGATATATAAAAATATACATATATACATACATACATATATATATATATATATATATACACACATATATATATATAAAATATATATATATATATATATATATATATATATATTTGTATTTATATATATGCTTATTCTTTTATTGTCATATGTAAATCAGTCAATTGGAAAATTGCAAACAAGCAAATTAATTGGTCTTGTCTGTATGTTTAGGAAGTTCATTGTTCAGTGTTAAATTATCGGCAGTATTTATATAAAAATATATACATATATTAATTAAAATAAAAATATATTCTTTCAGCAGATAGAAATTTCTAATTAAATTTACTAAACTACGAATATAATATGCATTAATAAACTATTATTTCTGCCTTCGTTATCGAGCAATTGTATATCATGTATATTACAAAGTTGATATGAAGAAATCTTCTAATATTGTTATTATGTTATATTTATTATTATCTGTCACTTTTTATTATTGTTTTTATTCCACTTTATTTTTGTTATAGTATTATTTTATTATTCAGAAATTTTATTTATTAATTTTATTATTATTATTTGCTTTTATTTTATATTAAATCATCATACTACGGATATCATTTTAAGGTAAATTCTATCCTTGGTACTCTTTTTTATTTAAATTTATGTTATTATTCATTATTCTTACTAGATGTTAAATTATTTAGCAGTTGTAATAAATATTGTAATTAAAAAAATGAAGAAGTCTTAAAATAATTCTCTAACAAATGAAAGGAAAACGTTTCCAATAACTTGGAATTATATTTTTTAGCTACCCGAAGATAGTTTATGATTTCGCCAGAAAATCCGACTTGTTAATTTTATGTTACCTCGACTTAGCAAATCATTCTGAATCGTTTGAGACCAAAAGTATGTCACACGAAGTATTGCAATCATTTTTGATGAAAATGTAAATCTACAATCTGATTTTAATATAAATATAACAATTTTAATGTTTTTATCACATAGAATAGTGTGAAACCTGTCAAAACGTGCTATTTTTATTTTATTATATTAGATATTCTATTCTATTATATTCTATTTTATCATAGAATAAACAAATTGTACGTACTTTTTACTTTTTATTTCTAAAACGTTCCATGTTTCAGTTTTCCATTAAATGAAGGCTAAGGCTATGTCGCCCAAATGGATTAATGCATAAATATATTTTAAAATAAATTATTAGACTCTGTCAATATCAAATTCCAAATTATACAACATATATATACATATATATATATATATATATATATATATATATATATAATTTGATTGAATAGGTTTAGTGCAAATAGCGTGAACGTGTATATTGCGCAAAAGATTTATAACGCAAGAATGATTATTAGTTTCTATTATTGAAGGATTTTAAAAGCATAAAATATATAATTATGTATTCGAAAGACTTTGTTCATATTCAAGATTTGTCATGTGATCAAAAAATATTATTCTATAGAAAAAAATCAATAATAAAATATAGAGCCATGTCAGTCATATATGTGTGACATAAAAAATAGGGGGTTACCAGGAATTTTGGCAAAACAAATTCTTATATACATTTTTTTTAAAAAAGAAGTTTTAGAATTAAAAATATTACATAAGGAAAATTAATTAAAAGGACCAAGTTATACATACCAGATCAGAAAAAAACACATTTTATTAAATTATTTTTATTTTCCTACAGTAGTAGCATGTGATGGGAGTGATGTAAAATGTTATAGTGAAATGTGTTTTTTCCTGATCTGGTGTGTATAACTTGTTTTTTTTAATTATTTTTCTAATGTAATATTTTTAATTCTAAAACTTTTCCTTATATTGTAAATTTCTTTTAGCTGTATGATGAGACACATCTAGTCTCAAAACGTATAAAAAAATTAAAATAAACTTTTCCATATTCGACGCATTGACTGTTTTATTCAATTCAATATATATATATATATATATATATATATATACATATATATATGCATATAATTATATTTCACTTCTCCTTTTCAGATAAGAAAAAATACACCTTCTATGCCATATACAACTGCCACAAGATTCATGAAGAACTTCAAACCGAAGAAATCAATTTATAATCCAAAATTTCAAAGTTCTCCTAATCTTTTAGAAATACTTTTAGAAAAACTGGTCTAGTGTCTAGAACTTATTTTATTATAAAATAAAAACAAATAATTTAAAATTAATATTTTACTAAAATTTATAAAAACGCCAACACAAGATGCCTTCCCTATTGGAAGCATTGGAACATAAGTATGGAGGAGGTGGTCCACCTACGAACTCCGTGGAAACTTGTACATCACTGGTGTCTATTTTTGTGCCAAAACGACCACCCAGGTAAGGAGAAGAATACTTTGATTTGATAATAGAATGTGTAATCGATGAAATCTTTCGATTGGGATCGTTCAAGTATTACGTAAGCAGATTTATTACAATTATTTACCCCCTCCCCCATCCCCCTTGTCAGCAAAAGTATGTAAAGCTCCTTCCGTAAACATTTTGCAATTAATGTAAAAAAATAAAAATACTATCTATGACGTAATCATCATCCAGACTCCCCTGCCCCCCATGTCAACCCAAAATAAGCAAATCAACCAACCCCCCCCCGCCCCCGCCCCCTATAGTGCTTACTTAATACTTGAACGGCCCCATTACATTTACTCTCAATTATTGCATAATCAGGTAGATGACCCACAATCTCACGACTTCTTTTTTGACTATTATTGACAATGTTTAAATTTTTTCAATGTATTATTCAGAAATCGTTTTAAAAATCTTCTTAAATTCATGTCAGTATTCAAATGTGTGTTTTATTATAGGTTAAGTGTTCCTGAACTTTTAGTCCTGAATGACTGCGATATAGATGCAGGAGGAGATCCGGAGCAATTGGCAGAAAAATGTGGTGCCGTTCGAGAATTGGATTTGGCACAAAACAGACTTAGGTCTTGGAGAGCTGTGACACAAATATTACAACGTGTCCCAAAGGTAATGATAAATAAACTTTTTATTCAGCAAAAAAAAACACTTGAAAAAATACTTGTCCAAGGATAAACTGGTTTTCGCCAGGAAATCCGATTAGCTAATTTTATGGTCAGAGTTATTCTGACGCGTTTGAGACCAAATTTGGAACAAGTATGTGCGTCTGTGCACATGTCTGTTTTTTTCAAAAAAAGGGCTGCTCTGATTCCAAAAATTTAAAAGCCATTGGATGATGTGACTAGGTCAGTACTTGCGTCGATTACTTTTTCGGGACGACCTAAACCATTTCTTTGAGTAGATAGAAAAATACAAAATGTTTCGGCCACGTTTTCAAAAAAATCGGAAAGATATTAGTTGAGAAAAGTGAGAAAAATAAGACCGATCCCAATCCGCTACCCCCTCTACAGGGTAGCAACCATCTGGTGTAAAACCTCAATGCCATGAAGATTGTCGCCTTCATGGCCAATATAATAAAATGATAATACCACGAACAAATACCACGCACATGTTTCTAACAAATATAAAAACAAAAGTATACATATTTTTGGAAACAATTACAAACCATTTCAACACTTGTAGGTAAAGTTAATTATTAATGCTCTACCTCAAAGCAAGTCTGGGAGTTTTTTTCTTAATAATTAAATCTTGAAATAAAATGAAAATTTACATTCTTATATTAACATCATATGTTCAAGTGATATTGGTTCATTTCATTACAATATTCACAAAATTCATGTCAATTCCTTATCCAGTATTTATTCTTTCAGGTTGAGTTCTTGAATTTAAGTTTTAACAACATTGGAGGGACCCTAAGACGTGAAGAATGTTCCTTATGCTTGCAAAGGCTGAGAAATATTGTTCTGAACAATACCAGAGTCACTTGGACCAATGTAAGAAGATTGTTGGAAGCCATGCCCAAACTTGAAGAACTGCACTTGAGTCTAAATGATTACAAAAAGGTAAGTAATAGAATACAGTAAAAATCCGATGAGACGATTTTCCAGGAACAGAACAAAAGCCTGGTCTTATGGTATAAAGGACAACCAGCAATCAAATAGCCAACTGATAATAATTAACAAAACACTTACTAAATGCCCTCATATAATTATACCATGTATTCACGTGTAAAAAATGAGAGCAATTCGAAAAAGTCCTTCCTGGCAAACATACACCTTCCTGACAAAATATTATTTGTATATTTCTTTTATTACCAGGTTCTCTTAGACTTGGAAGTAGAAGATCCAAAACAAAATGGCTGCAATAAGGAAGAAGGTTGTTGCTGTCAACAGAAACAAGATGAAGTAATTGATGAAGAAGAAGCTGATGACGTTTTTGAAAATGAAGGTGATGGAGAAAGCCGCTGTGAAAACGAAATGGAATACATGAAAGCACACGAAGGCGTCCGAAAACTTCATTTTTTAGGAAACCCGGTCAGTATAGATAGTAAAAGACTTAGAAAAAAAAACTCTCTAGTATAATAGGACACCAGTTAAGTTGAAGAAATACTGTATTTGTGTACATAGTTATAAAATTTATTAAGTCTGTCCTTCGATAACTCAGGTTGTTGGGTTATAATTTAACTCTTTTAGCTGTGGACTGTATTAAACACTGATTTGCTGGTATAATTTATGTGTTTGTTGCAATTTCTTGTAACACTTATGAATGTCACTAAGTTCTAACTGAAGAAGATATATTTAATACATTGCTACGCGGACTTTAGTTTTAGAAGTGAACAATCAGTCTCATCAAACTCTCCGCAACCCACTCTACCAGGGATAAAAGCTCAATGCCATGAAGATTGCCGCCTTCATGGCCAATATAATAAAATGGTAATGCTTCCGAACAAATACCATGCACATGTTTCTAACAAATATCACAAAAACAAAAGTAAACATATTTTTGGAAACAATTAGAAAAGATTTCAGCACTTGTAGGTAATGTTAATTTTTGATGGTCTACTTCAAAGCAAGTCTCTGGAAAGTTTTATGTTTCCAGTCGTTATCTCGAATTCAATTCTTGGTAATTTTATTTGAAACACTGAAAATAGTTTTGTCAGTCTAATAATAAAATAGTTTCAATTCAAGACAAGAATCTTATAAGAATTTACATTTATAACTGGCAGCTTAAGTTGATGGTAATGTAGATACATGCCCTACATGTAACAGTTATGTTAAAAAAAGTAGTAATCAATTACCAGAATGCAGCATCAAAATTATTTATATTCAAAATGAAACAGAAATTCAATACAATATCACGTAATATGCCAATCTATAAAATTATTCCACTTTCATAAATTCACCTGGAAATCAAGCAACTAGAATCCGTCATGGACAAGTGCGGTTTGCGGTCCAGAACAATCTTTTTAAATTGATTTCGTATATCTTGTAAACAATAAAAGTATAAATTTTCCTAATTATTTAGTATTATTTTATTATTTCATATATACTATAATTTTCGCTTGTGGCTATTTAAACCGCATATCCTTGACGATATCGATTTTAGAGTTGAAAAACAAATTATGAAAAATCCAGTACGTACAAAAAAAAATTGAAAGAAATTGTTCTTATATAACTGCAAAGTATTACAGTACTTGATATTTACAAACATTTTATTTATAATTTTTTACCTCAACAAAAAAACCCATCACGATCCATTTCCATGATTACATTTCAATTATTACCAATTATTTATAATTTTTTATCCATTCCGTGATTGTACTTCGATTATTATTAAATTATCATTTAATTTTTTTTATCCAGATTCGCCAATGGGGCGAGATAGCACGATTAGGACGATTATTTCCAAATTTGGAGTCTTTAGTAGTTGCTCAGTGTCCATTACAATCTTTGGAATGTGTTTACAATGATGAAGGCAAAGAAGAATCTGAAGAAATCTCACAAGAAGATAAAGAAAGATTTTATAGAAGATCGGAAAGTGACCCTGAAAGCGCTGAACGAAAACCAGAGGAAGCCCATACTTATTTTAGGTAGATATATGAAAATTGACTCATTTAAATTAATATGAATAACTTATAGTCCAGTCATTATAGTAAGTTCACCTCCGAATTCGAGATACCCACTTAAAAGTTTTCTCAAAACCTACACTTGTCGCGTACACCCTACCATATGTAGGTTTTGAGACAACTTTTAGGTGTCAATATACAAGTATTTAAAGACTTACAGCTGGGTATCTCGAATTCCGAGATTCTTACCTAATTTAAGCTTAAATGACAGGACTATTATCCTATGAAAGGAAAAAGCTGATTCCGTTAAGGAATGTCTATGATCTTAATGTATTATTACAATGTATTTATTTTATCCTACAGAAACCTAACATTTTTAAACCTCAACACGACCAAAATAAATGATTGGGGAGATATTGATCGTTTAGCAAGATTTCCAGCCCTTAGAAGCTTGAGGGTGCAAGTAAGCCACATTTTCTATTATTGTTTTTTTTTTTTTGAAAAATATAAATTTACTCAAATGTGTAATTTTTATCTTAGAATTGGCCTTTATGGGATAGATATGATGTTACAGAACACGAGAGAAGGCAGATGCTTCTTGCAAGATTGCCTCAGGTAATATAAGTTAAAAAATGGATTTATTTCAAACTTTTCAAAAATTTCATCCACCACGATAAAAAACAAAAAATTATGAGCTAAGTGGCATTTAGCCTTAAGGAAAGTTGCACGGACTAGGTGTACTAATCAAATTATCTAGGTGTAAATAATGGATTTGATCAATAAGAATTGAGATTTGACTAATTAGATCCAATTTTCAATTGCTTATTTAAAAAAATCGATTTCAGCAAAAACTGATTAGTATACAATTTTTGAAACGGCCCTGATCTTTACCAAAAAGTAATCAGCAGTCTTTATAAAAAAACTATATATTACCAAAATCGGTTCAAGATTTTTAACAAAAATGTTGATAAAAATTTTGCACTTATCTCCTAATTATAAAGAAACCGATCGCCACGCAAAACTAATCATAGCTAGTCTTGGTCAAGTTTTATCAAACAGCCTTTTGAATTTTTGAAGCTGGTGTATTAGAAAACGCCAACGAAAGGTCCAATTTTGGACAGACAGACATACACAGACATTTTCAATTTTGGTGCCAAATGATTTAAGATGCCTTGAAAGGTTGACCAAATCGGATTTTCTGATGAAAACGTGCACTGCACCTTCCGAGTCGTTTTATCAGCCAACCAAAGGTCCAATTTTGGCTTACATACACACACTTTTTCAATTTTGGTTTCAAATGATTCAAGATGTCTTGAAACGTCGACCAAAACAGATTTTCTGGTGATACGTACACTGCTCCTTCCAAAAGTTAATAAAGTTAATTCTTATCGAACCATATATATTACAATATATGAATCTTGCTCTTCTAATACGTAGTTATTCTCTATAGGTACTCATTTTTCTACTAGAGATACTATTAGTATAACTTTACATATTTTTTAATAAAAATTGAAGTCAAAACCACTCTTTTAGGTGAGCACCCTTAATGGAGGAGGAGTGGTCGACCATGAAGAACGAGAAGACGCCGAACGAGCTTTTATTAGACACTACATGGACAAACCAGAATCTGATAGGCCTGAAAGGTACATAGTCATGATTTATACTTGTTTATCTATGGTCATGATCCTTTGTAAATTTTGTCCTTTACCAGTGTGAGCACAATATTTCACACTTTGGTAAAAGATATAGAATGAAATCGACTAGAATAGACTAAATAGTATCAATTTTTTTTCTAACTTTTCAGATATTCTGAATTGGTTTCGATTCATGGCAAATTGGACCCTCTAGTCAATGTTGATCTACGACCTGAGAAACGCGTTAAAGTTACTTTTACTTGCGGAGACGTTAGTGAAGTAAGAAGTGTGGATGTCTACAGGTACTAATTGCATTATTTATCTTTCTACCTTAAAATATAACATTAACAAAATATATCTTATAATAACTTAGTAATTCCCAGAAGAAATGACCTAGATGATCTTTACAAAAACTAAGTAGTACGATTTCCAACTAACAGGAAAGTTCACACTTAACTGGTAAATGCATTTAACTGTTTTTGAAATTTTCAGGAAACATCCACATAAAGTCAAATTTGGCCACACATGTACAAACATACTTTTTCCAATTTCGGTCTCCAACAATTCAGAATGGCTTTAAACTTTTTTTTAAATCTAGCAAGTCGGATTTTCTAAACACGAACTTCTTCTTCAGGATGCAGGCTTTCAAAATCCAATTTTTATATCCATTTATCTTTCCAGGACGATATCGGATTTGAAGACACGCCTAGAACGTCTGGCAGGATTTCCAGCATCCAGAATGCGCTTATTTTATGTCGACCAAGATCTACGAGATCTCCAAGGACCAGAAGAAATGAAATTCCCACACAAACAACTTTACAGTTATAACATCAGATCTGGAGATGAAATCATAATAGATTCGAAACAGAAACATTAAAGTCTGAAATGGGACGAATATTTTCTGAATGGTGCTTTTTAGAAGTGGATTTGAAGAAGCTGAAAACATCTTTTATGTAATATTGTTTGTTATGGTTGAGATCATAGGATCTGCATATTTCTTCATATGTGTTGGAAGTTCTATAATGAAGTAAAATTTTCAATAAAAATAATAAAACGTAGATGATGCAAAAAAAACTTAAGTGTGATAAATACTTTCAAACTAAAAAAATGTACATTCTGCAGAAAAGAATCAACCTGCTATAAGTTCATCGAATAAACTTATTTTAAGGAAAAAGACAACAAAGGTCATATGAAGAAAAGATTAAATTTAGTTGATGATAAACAAAAAAATGTTTTCGAAAAAGAAGCATCCATCAAATTATGGCAACTGAAGAAATGTTTCGGTACAAATTGAAATCATGTTGGCAATTGATTTTAAATTTTTATGAATGTGAAAAAATATGCGATAATGTCAGTGACAAAAAGGCTGTGTACATGTGGAGAATAAGGTTCATATTCATTACTCATATTGTTCTTTATCTCATTAACTACTGTGATTGTAACACTGTATTAAATGTAATAGTATAAATGTTCATTGTTGATAAATGCATGTTATGTTAACTTACAGTTTTAATTTTAAGAAGAAATACAAAACGCACTAATTACTAAATATAAAAGTAAATGGTTTTAGTTTTGGTTATTTATAAATGCTGCCATTCTACGGATTTGGAATGAAAAAATTTAGGCATTTATGTATTTATAAGTAAGCACCCAAGGATACACCAAAATTGCCTTTGAGGTAACCCTACACAAAACAAAATAAATTCAGACTTCAGGAAATAAAGATTAATGATAAATTGGAATTAAAAACCACAACAAACAAGTAAATCCAAATACAACTAAGCTAGCTTAAATATAAAAAATCAATATTCCCAAAACTAAAACATATTTTAAAAAATAAATCTACTTATATGTTCTTGTTTAGAAATATGATTTTGATCAAAAATTGTCACCAATTATACTTGTAAGATGAAATAAATATTTTTGTATCTAAGTATAAATATAAATAATTATTATATAATAGTAACACTAACTGCACCACTTTTAATGGCTTAATGTAGTGTATTCATAAGATTAAGTGAATTGGAATAAAAGAAAAACAATTGAAATTAAAAAATTATTCACTTAGTTTTTTATTTAAAATTATTTCGACGTTCATAGTATATAGGATATCCCTTTCTTAGGGGAAACTGTTAAAACAAACAAACAAATATTACATTATTTACTATTCAACACCTTTAACATTTTAAGTTAAGAAATTATAACAAATACTCCTAAATTGTTATTTCATTTTATTTTGATGTTAAATTTATATTTCAAAGATAATCAGTAAATTTTTTCAGCTTTTAAATAAATATATAAATAAAATAGTCAAAATCATGTGTAAATATAATGAATGTTATTTATTTTAACAGTTCCTGAAGAAAGGGCCATCCTGTATCTTCAAAATATCAAAATAATCATAAATGAAAAATTCAATAAAATTTTGTTGCTAAAAAGAGTAAATGTAAAAGAAAAATGCCTGGATGATAAGTAAAATCATCTTGAAGTAATTAAGTCGCTCTGTTATTAATTAAGTAATTAACTCAAGTAAATTCCAAAATGTGTTCTAAGCTATACTACTGCAAATAATACTGTAGAAATATTATGGAAAATGTATGATAAAAAAATCATTTATCAAATTTCACAAATATTATTGTTAAATACTCAAATGTACAAGCAATAATATTTATGAATTAATGCTTAATTCATCAGAAATTGTGAGTAATAACAACTAAGTTCTTTACCATAAGAAGATTGTCATTAGTATTAATTATAACTAACTTCTAAAGATTGTACATAAACATAAGCAATGTTCTGATTGTATTGATTAATCGTGAGTATTTTTATAATGATATATTTTGAACAAAAGGAGTACAAACCAAAAGGTTAATATGTAAGAGATCATATTACGAAGACAATATAGTGATGTTATAAAATATGGTCCTAAACAATGTTCAAAAAGGTGAGGTTGCTCATAGAAATAGTAAAAGGTGGATATAAGAAATTGAATTGAAACAAATGATTGAATGTAATATATTATGAAATAAAAATAATCATTTACCTCAATTTGTTTCTGAATTATTATACAATTACACGCTTAATATTACTATTAAATATGAATTAGTGCAAGTTCATTTCAACCTACACTAAATTAATTATTGTAATAAGATGAAACTTTCCAAGATCTGAAGAATATTGGAGCTTATCAACGTAAGTTAAGATCAGGGTAATAATTATCCAATTTTGAATATAGCCAAAAAATCGTTTTCAATTATTAAATAAAAGAGCAACTAAAATTCAAGACAATAAAATAAAACTTTTCAAATAATTCAATGCTGTTGGTACGGTCATCACATAAAATTAATCAAGGCATTTAGATTTTGATTTTCAAAAAATAGCTTTTAGTCATTTTGGTGAAAACAAGGACGTAAGGTATTCAGTGCTTTCAAATGCACATACTCATATAAAATTTTAATTTTTTCATAGTCAAACTATTAAAACTCACTCATCATTAGCCACCAAGAAAACTTAATATTATCGAAAGTAATTAGTAACTGTAGTAATTTCTACTAAAAGTTGTTTAATATAAATTGAATAAATAGATATATGATAATAATAATGGGTAATCTACCCTAGGGCAGGTTTGAATCAGGAAAGAATTTTGAGAAGATTTCTCATTGCCATTTCACACCGCGGTGCCCGAAACGGGATATTTCCAATTGTAATTAGACAGATGGGCTGCTGATTAAAATATATATATATATATATATATATACATATATTTTAAATAATAAGCAACCCATAGGCCAAATTAAAAATGGTTAAAAAAAAAAACATTCTTTGTTAATTATATGTTTGCTTGATGTGTGTCATTATTAAGTAAATCAAATCAGAACAAGGAACACTAATGAACTAAACATTGATAATAATTACAATATATATACATAAGACGTAAAAAACACAATAATTTAAATCAAAAACTAAAAGAAAGAGCATAATGCTTCATAGTCAAAAAGATTCTTATCGGTGAACGATCGAAAATAAGAATAACACTTCACTTTACTAATTACTTCACTTTATCAATTCACTTTAGCACTTCACTTTATTCTCGATAGCCAACAGATAATCATCTTTTTGCTTATGAGTCATTAAGTACTCTTTTAGTTTTTGATTTAAATTATTAGTTATGAGTTGTTATTTCTATAAAAGTTGTTATGAATTTTTTTCTATAACTATTATCAGTTAATAAAAACACATCGAGTATCTCAAATTTAACTTGATGAAGAATGTTTTTCTTCTTATCTTTTCTCAATTCGATAAAAAAATATACAAAATATGTGTATATATATATATATATATATATATATATATATATATATAATTTATATTTATGGTTGTTTACCTTCTACTCAAGATCATGTTGTTGACAGATGTCCTGAAGACGGAACATACATAGTTCCAAAACATTGACAAAAAATAATATTCTTTAAAAAATTGTGGCTTTTTATTACCATTGGTTTCCTTGTTCGAAGCTCAACACAATATTTACAAATCCTAGACTCAAATATCTAATATATATATATATATATATATATATATATATATATATATATATACTATTTGAGATTCAATAAAAATGAATTTGTTATTAAAAACATTTATATCAAATAATAAATATTTAATGACTATATGAATTAAATAGAAATGTGTATACCTTTATGAGTGTATATATACCTGTATATGTCCATGTATATTTGTTTGTGAATAAATATGTACAAAATAAGTTATACTGTGTTCTATGTATTAATATACAAGCCTTTACTTTACCATAAATACTTGTAAATAATAGATTTCTCTATGTTTTACAATAAAAAATTAAAATGTGCTTCAGATAGTAGTTGCTGCAGGTTTCCAAACAAACTTTTCTTTGTTTATGGTTTCTTGGTGATAAAAATTGCATTCAGCCTGAAAATAAAAATATATCAATCAATTGAATCTAATTGATATTTAATTGAAAACAAATAATAATTAAAAATAATGTAAGTATAATTTAATTGAGCAATGTTTTTTTTCCAATACTGCATAATAAATTTTAACAAACCTTAACAATATTAAATACATATTTTAGAATACTCACTCTGTTGTTACAGTATTTGCCGAATCTGCACATTTTTGGATGATAAAATGTGCATTTCATGTTGCTGCACATTGGATGAAATCGACAAATCACACCACTGGTTTTATAACTACTACTGAGGGTTGAATTAGTTGAAACTAAAATGTTTTAATGTCATGACAAATTTTAATATATATATATATATATATATATATATATATATATATATAAGAATAGTTTAAGCGATGAACTGATTTTCTGGCTAATAGGAAGTCAAAAATAATGAATGCAATTACAAAAACTTGTAAGATATATAGTAAAAAATACAATATATAAATATATATATATATATATATATATATTTATATATATATATATATATATATATATATATTTATATATTATGGGTGTTTGCTTACCAACTGATACTGTACTGCTTAATGTTGGTACTGAACCTCCATTTTCAATAGAAGAATTGTAAATACTATTCGATCCACTATGATTATAAATACAATCTCGCTTCTTTATGCAATCGGCACCAAACTTGCATCTCGGATGAAGATATAAACAAGATGAGCCAAATTTGCAATTTGGGAATGCTTTGCAAGGAACTGTGCATGTCAGAGAATTTGAACTTGCAGACGGTGGATGTAAAAACTCACAAGAACTACCAAGTCTGCATGATGGATAATATTTGCATCTCTCCTTTTTTGCAACCTCTGGTAATGCTATGCAAAGAATAAAAAGACAAATCAAATTTGCTTCATTTACTCAATTTGCTTCATTTACTCAACGTTTGTATTGCTTCTTAATAGATTGATAATACCCAAGCCAAATTACAAATGAAAAATAATTGTTGTCTAAGTTATGTACTCCAATATATAAAAGCAATAAAATTATCATAAATTCAAAAAATTAGCCAAATCAAATGTACATTTGATCATATGTATAATACCTGTTCAGTTCAAAAATTAAATTTTGATCCAATAATTGTTGGAATATCTAATAGGAAGCTAATAACCTGTTTATGCAAAGAATATAAATATAAATTAAATAATCAAAGTAAGCTTTGAAATAATGCTTTTAAATATTTGCAAAAATATTATCATTTAAGGGAGTATTCTGGTCTAAGACTTAAAATAAAAATATAAATTTTGTCTTTTTGAATATCTTCAAAGTTTAAATATTCAATAATATTATATAATTACAAGCGGATATTACAAAATTTAAATTCTCAAAATAATATCTAATCACTTGTAAAAAAAAAATGTAATGAAAATTAGTTCGACTTTTTGTTATAGCCTTTCAAAATTCAGAGAAAAACCAGAATATCCCCTTAATATACCTTTATTTGTTCAGTGCATTTTGCTTTTGAAGCGAGCATTAAATCTCAAAATTTTGTCTCATGAGAAAATTATGCTAAAACTACCATGATACCTATGATTTCTGAATGAAAAATTGAATTAAGAAAAGCAATTGCATTTTCTCAATTCAATTCATAATGTCTGAATGAACTATATTGCTGGCACTGAACAGATAATTTTTGCATTAAAACAAAAAGAATAAGAGTTATCCGCAAAAAATGGCAATACATACCGTCAGGTATGTGGTCATATTTACATTGTATTTCTTTCAATTTCACTTTAGTCTCTCCAGAATTAGATTGCATTCTTTGTTCACCAATTGCTTTATCATTTATAATTATTTTAACAGTGTCATTTACTCTTTCCATGATTTCTTTATCTGAATCTTCTATTGTTTTGTCCAATATAGGTGATGTATCACTCAATGTAGTTAAATCAATAACGTTTTCTCGAGTTTTACCCCTTTTTCTTTCATTTTTTGTACTATCATCATCTTCAAAATCTTCTCTGTTATAAACAATAGGGTATGCTTATGTTTTTCAGGAATTTTAGATACTGATATTTCAGATTTAGATTCCTTAGCAATAATTGGAGTACTGGTTGAAACCATTTTTCTTTTCCTTGAAGGAAATTTGCTTGTGTCCAAACCTTCCAGAGTAACAACAAACTGTGGACTTAACATTTTCTTGTCATCAGCAGTAGGAAATCTAAAAAAAATAGATGGATTTGAACAATATATATGTATGCCACAGATTTTTTTTACAAAATCAGCAAACTATGCTGAAAACATTACATTTAGTAAGAAAAATATTAGAAAAGATTTATATCACATATATAATTGATGTTAAGCTGGATTTAGCTATATTAAAAGTATTATTACCATCAACAAAAAATATTTAAATAGTATAGAACTAATTGATTGATTCCTACTATAACTTACAAATTTATTTCATCTTCCATCTCAATATCGTCATTGCCTGCATCATAGCTGTTAATCTGACTTGGAATATATTCTTGAAAACTCGAAGTGCTCTCAATACTATCATTCAGCACAGGTGCAGGCGTATACTCCATACTGTCTTCATCAACAGGCAAATTCCGACAGTCATTTCCAACAGTTATTCTTATATCGCTCTTAGGCCCATAGTTTATCTTCTTGTGTCCGTCTATCCTGAATCTTTTAGTATATAACTCTAAGGGTTTTCTTACAGGCTTTGCTACTACTTGTGCTATAGACTTTTGGGCATCAGCCATCGCTTTAAGTAGAAGATTTCGATTTGCTTGTAATCCTGGAGGTAATTGAGGTCTAGGTTTTACTTTAACTATACTTGATAATGAAACTGGTGGTACATCATCTTCATTTGAGATAGTGGATGAGATAGCTACAATTTTAGAGCTTAATCGATTATTTGATTCATTATTGACACGTGCTCCTAATCTGCTGCGAATATTAGAACGTTCTGGTTTATTTTCGACAACAGATGGTAAAGATCTATTCCGCTTTGACTTGTCAATCATATTTGATAAAAGAATATCTTTCACTCTATTCTGAGCTAAAGGATCTATTTTTGGATTCCTTTGAATTGATCTTTGTGTTACTTCTTTCTTAGGTGGGGTGGTAGATATAATTTCAGTTACTTTTGTTTCCATATTTCTTGTAGATCTGGGTGATTCCTCACCTAGTTCTACGTTGTCATTACTCAAATGTAATACATCATCATCTGAATCAGATTTCATAAATTCAATTTTCTGTCTAGTTTTTCCTACATTTTTATCAACTGCTTTTACATTCGACAACTGTTCACTAATTTTAGAAGATTCTTTTTCTATCTCAGATATGGTTGGTATATCAAAATCATCAACTGGATGAGTATCCTTTTCTAATGGCTTTGAAACCACTGTATCAGGTTTTGTTTGATTTGTTTCAACTTTCGTATTTTCATCCAATAAGTTGGCTTTGCTTTTTACTGTTTCTAATAATTGATTGGCTAGAACATCTGTAATTTTTATATCTGAACCTGCATTTTGTTCTGTTTTTAGTCCCGCCGGTTTTTCAATAGTTTTCCTTGATTTTTCTTCCTTTCTTGTCTTTTTGTGTTTTTTATCTTTTTTCTCTTTTTTTATAGAAACTGATGAATCTGTAGATGACTGATGGGATAATGTTTCCTTAGGTGCTGAAATGTAAATAAACAAACATGTTAAAGAAAACATTAACTACATTAACAATACTTTTACAACGATCATTCTAGATACATCATTAAATAAAAGTAAAAGCTATTAGATTATTGTTAAATACACAATTCTAGGCTACAATTCACAATATATACCTTAAGTGAAAATTTTTAAAAATATTAAAAACTTGATGAATTTGTTGCCTTAATTAATATTAATTAATTAAAGAAAACATGGTAAATTAATTGAAAGGTTAATAAATTAGTAGTTCATAATAGTACTACAAAAAATCTATGTTTAAATAATCTGTAAGAACGCATATTCTTGTTTTATTGATACTGCATTAAAAGTAAGAAATAAATTAGATAATCATTAATTATTTACCTGGTGGTGGTATTTTGACCTCTTGCAATTTTTGCAACACTTGATGTAACCAATGCACAAATATTTCTGTTTTTGTTCCAAGAAATAATTGTAAGTCATCTTCCATTTGTGTACGAGATCTTTTATTTGCAACCATAACCATAACATAATCTGGAAGCTCATCATCCACATAACAGCCTAATTCATTTAATTTAGCTTTAATAGCTGACTGAAATTGTTATTGTAATTATAGTACTGATAATTCAAAATTGTTATATCACAAAATATGAATGAAAGAAACAAACCCGCATTTTGTAACCGACTTCTGATCCTACCGTTTCCATTTTATAACACTCTAAAGATCAATAATTATACTAAAGTATTTAATAAAAGGTTATCTATTTAAATTGCTTTCATTTAATGTATTTGTGTCAGACATAAGTGTTACTTTTGCTCATTAATTCACCGGTGTTGTGAAAAAATAATTTATAGTGAATATCTTAATTAAATGAGTTTAGCATCATTTATAAATTAATAAAACTGACAACACAAGCTTACATAAATTGTACCAAAATATCTAACAACTAAATGAAATATGTCAAAAGTTCCTCCATTTGTCTAAATTGTCAGGAGTCAAATATGCACGCTTAATTTTTGTTTTGTTGCATACTTGCGCTTTGCATAAATCGCGCGAATTTATGAAAAAGGTGTATGAATTTATTTTACAAAACAATGATTTAGCGAGCATGTTATTCTTCTAACTCGAGAAATAGGAATAAATTGTTTTAGATATATATATATATATATATATATATATATTGAGATACATAATATTAATATTTTAATTATCATATTTAACAATATATAATATGTTATATTTTAAGAAGACCTCTTTAGAAAACCTAAGAAAACAACATTTTGATTCAACACTCCACAATAATTTATTTAATTTCAAACCTGTCTGGAATATTATAAAATATTGTTAACAACAACTTTTTACAATACTACTTAATTTCAAAATCAAATGAAACAGATTAGAACCACTTTCAATATACAAAAGTTAAAATTTATTCACAATTTATTTTATATTTTAATAATTTAATAAAATAATTTTGACATAAGAGGGTAGAATGGCTGTTTCAAACACTTAAGAACCCAGTTAGATAAGTATGATATCAGAAGCTGGAGTTAAAAATAATTACCAAATTCTTTATCAATTTAATGTAACTTGCCAGGTCTATCAAAAATAAAAGGCACATTAAACTCTTTAATATCTATTGAAGGTGTTGCTGCAAGATCCCTTCTGATAAATATTTACTTCAAATAGTGTTAATTCAAAGAGCAAGATTGATCAAACTCAATAAATCAGACCAATACATTAATAAAATGTTTTCACCCATTTACATAATATTTGCAAAATTATATATAACTTAAATTTAATCTATATCATAGTTTAGTTAATAATATCTTAGTGATCTACGTTAGTCAGCTCATCAATACTCCAGTCCTCATAAGAATTATCTGGTAAATAACGTCTAATGATAATTGGGATCTGAAATAATAAACTTTAATTAGCAAAACAGTTACTGCATTAAAACATAATTGTTTATACACTACTTAATTGTGAATTGTGTATATATTTCAACATTATCAAATATCCTTTCACACAAAACACATTTATTAATAAAACCTTTCAGAAAATAATAAATAACTAGCTGTAAGTGGAATTCTGTCTTGAGGCAATTATGGCATCGTGCCTTGAGGCAAATTGCTGGAACTTCCCGCACCGTAACGAAATGTTCGAGGAATATTGAATGTTTTCAAATATATTATTATAAATATTGTAACATTGTCTAATATTTATAAGAATTATATAAACCGAATTGCAGAGTTGAAATTATTTCTAAAGTATATTAGAACTATAGTCAGAATTAAAAATAAAATCTGAAATATTTTCGATATACAAAATACTAAAAAAAAAAAAAAAAAAAAAAAAAAAAAAAAAAAAAAAATCCAAAATCAATTATTTTGTTAAGACAAGCAGAAAGTTCTTTGAATTATTTAAATCGGACGCTTAGTTCTCTCAAAAACTGCCATTTTTTACATAATTAGCTCCGTATCTTCGAAATGGCTGGGCCTGCCTTTGCCAAAAACTGATAAACACTTCTCCCAATCATTACTAATTGAATGTTTTTTAGATCATTCAAATCGGATACTCCGTTCGCTCAAAAATTCGATTTCTATTTTCTGCACTCTTTGCTCCGTATCTCCGAAACGGCTGGACCTGCCTTTGCCAAAAACTAATCAGCTCTTTTCCCAATCAATAGGAATCGAATGTTTTTTGAACCATTCAAATCGGTTGATCCGTGCGCCCTAAAACGTGACTGGAAATTTGTATCCACACATACATACACACACACACACACACACACACATCCATTTTTTCTGAGGTATGCCAAAACGTTCAGAAACCTTCAAAACGTCGAGAAATGTAAAAATTTTCAATTCCGATTTTCGGCCCATTACAATAACTTACCCTACGGGAAGTTAAAAAAGAATAGTTAACGTAACAATTTAAATAATATCACCTTTCGTTCCTTTAATTCCTTCATAGCTATTTGAAGAGGATCAGTTTCGCCTTCAAGTTCAACCATAATAGGTGCACACATTGCTATTTGTAACGCCCTCGTACCTAAGACTCTTGCTCTTTCGTATCTAAAGAAATATAGAAAATAGATTATAAAAATAATAATAAAGATAGTTAATTATAATTACATAAGAAAGAACTATTAATAATATCTGTCAATACATTAGTAAACTCAAACTGAATTGAAAAAAGAGTCAAATGAACAAATTTTGTGCATATAATTAATGTTATTGTGTTCACTCACTTTGTCATATACTTTGTAGTGATTCTTTTAGACTTGGCTACGCCACCACCAGCTTGACCAGCTGACAAAACATCAATATTTTCTCCTTCCTCCTAAAAGTAGAGTAAGATTTAAACAAAATGCATGTATTAAATAAAATCTAAATTATTTTGCAATCTGCAATTAATCTGCTATCATTAAACTTATTATCAGTTTGCCAAAGTTTCTTCGAGTCTAGACAGACCATGGGCAAACCTTGAACTTACTATCTGATGTACTATAATGAAATATGTATAACAAGACATGACCGTCATTAAAATGAAAAGGAGTAATTGATAAATAAAACCAAGGAACTGAAATAGCGAGCAAGCAAATTAAAGATTGAGACACAAATGCCATTTTCCGCATTTTTATAATGTGTAAATCTATTGCTAATTCAAACTTAGTATCAACTAACAAGGTAACGTCTAAACAATCCATATATTTATTATTTATTATACTAACTTCTTGTTGCTCTAATTCTTCAATGTGGTCATCGTCTTCAACATCTTCGAAATCATCGGGTACACTAAAATGCAAACATTAAATAAACGCTCAATTTAATTCATAATATTACACAATTCAAGAGACTTACTCATCGCCATCGTATTCCTCGTCAGCCATTGTTTTAAATGAAATATAAATTGAAACGATTTAAAAACGCGTTGAAATATTACAATGCGTACGAACCATAACCAAAATCAAAACGTCAAACTTTTGTAAATGGTGCGAAGTATGTGCGAAGAACATTCTCGAGATTCAGGTGTGACAATAGTAAAACGAAAAATGTTTTGAAGTTTGTTGGAACACGTTTAAAGTCAAAATAACAAAATGCAGTCATTATAATAATAGGTTTTATGCATAGATAAACAAATATATATAGTTTTATGGTTTTATCATTTATATTTTACTGGATTTGGATGTACGTGTAATTTTTTTAACTGCTGTCAATTTTTATATATATACAAATATTTGGAACTTGAATTCGTGTAAATTGCAAGACACAACTATGAATTATACAAAAAGGAGATTAATAACAGGATCTGATAATATTATTCCTAAATCAAGTGAGGCAATCATGCACGATCCGCTAAGTAATTTTGATCCCATGAGTGAACATTACTACTCAGATCAAAACAATTTTGTTGCTGGCGGTAATTTTGATGCCAACTACAATTCTAAGGGTCCTAAAAGATCTGCTCCAATTGGTAAACTTTTTATTAGAAATATTCCAGAAGATTTGACTGAAAGAGGTTTAAAAAACATTTTCAGTTTGTTCGGTGATGTAATATTTTGTTCCTGCGTACTTCGCAGGATGGTTTCAATATGGATTAATTAATTATAAAAGCATAGATATAGCTATGGCAGCTATTCATGGTTTACACTTGAAGCAACCTCATAAGTTATCAATTAAATTTTCAAATCAATCAAAACAGACAAAAACTAAAGAAATAGAATCTTCTACTGATACAGTTATTGCCGAACCACCTCCACCTACATGTATCAAGCCCAAGCTTCCATCAATTTTATCAGATGCTAGAAAAAAGTTCTTGCAGAGTGATATATATAAAGGTGTGGAGGATCCAACAGTGATGCACAATAATTATATTACAAGACTCAGCCAGTGCCCGAAATCTCGCACTAAACGATATGAAGCACACAGAGCAAAAATCTTGAGTCTCTCTGATGAGGAAATTAAAACAACTTTTGAAGTAAACCCAACAAACTACAGATTATGCAGTTGTTGCTCAGAACCTGCTGTTTATTGCTGTGCTATATCTTCAAATTATTATTGTTCACTTTACTGTCAAGAAAATATGAAAGATATTAAATAAGAAAGAACTCGAAGAGTTTCTTCATTTTAATGTGATGTATTTCTTCCATTCTACTTTTGATGTTATGTAGATTGAACCAAATAGTATTTTTTAATTATATATTTTTATTCTCATAGTTTTAGTTGATATGTTAGATTAGATTTTTAATCAAGGAATTAATTTGTATTGAATTTTAATGTTACTCTTTTTATAACATATATAGCTCTTTTTATAATTTAGTAATTGCGAAAATCAGTAAGATTATTCCATACATAATGTTCCCCTTAAATGGACAATAAAATTGACATTTATAATTAATTGTTTGCTGTCTTATTGTATGTATATATAAGAGTTTCAGATTTGATATTAATCAAAAATGAGTGCAATATATCATAGCACATAATAAAAGAAAGTATTAGTTGGGAGTAGATTTGATTCAATAAAATCTGAATTTACTAATTGCATTTATAATACTATATATTATACGTTCTCTTTTATACAATTTTTAGATATTTGAACTAATTTACATATTCTTTTCTGTGATAAATAATTTGAAGATGTTTCAGCTATGATGGAATTGAAATAGATCCAGTGATAATTCTTGTAAAGTGGAATGCGATACAGGATGTTCACTTAAAGCAGGCACTGATGCAATTTCAGCAGCAGTTAAATTCTTAAGACTTTCTTGTACAAGATCATCCACATTTTGGTATGATTCTAAGCTGTGAACTGCATTCAAATTTCCAGCTACATTTACTAAGTTCGGGGTACTGGTAGTTAAAGTTATACCATTTGTGCCAATATGTCCAGGTTGAGATAATGTCTGATCGTTTTCTATTAACATATCCATATGTTCTTGCAGAGTTGTAGTTTTATTGCTTATTAGATCATCCTTTTCAAAAACAGGTTCGGTAGAACATAACATATCTAAATCTATTGAATTATTGCTTAAATTGGATTTGTTTTCCTGCATAGATGTTATTGTATTTTCTAGAAGTTTATTTATAGTGTTAGGACTAGAAGTTTTTTGTTCTGTGGTATTATTGTGGGAAGACATGAATGACTCCTTTAATTTGTAACAACCTGGCTTGAGATCCACTAGCCTAAAATGTGAAAATCATTACACTTATATGCATTTTCATATACGTATTCATAAACTTAAATGTGTGCTTTATATTGAATGCAGTTATGGAAACATTACTTTGAAATGTATTTCATACTTGATAAACCCTAGCAACAAAAAAATTTAAATAGATTGTTTCAATGCTGTAGAATGCACAGAATTCAATTAAATATATTAATTGTATCAATAAATTAACAAAAATTCCTGAATGAGTCTAATCTTTATACAAACCTGGAAATGGTTTCGTTAACATTGACCATATTTCCCTCCTTTCCATGAGGCACTTCTACGGCATCATTTGCAAAGTCTTTTAATACACCATCCTTAATAAAATGTTCAACCTTTTCTATAAAATTTTTCAATTCGTCATTTATGATTTGCCATCTTTCAATGCCATTATCTTTGGCCATAACTTTTGTTATCAAACCACTAAATAAATCTGTATTGTCTTTGTCAGAGTTATCACTAACAGAGTCAAAAATATCACTGTTGCTACTTGCTGAATGATTCGGCTTTGATTTTGAATGGGTAAATCTTCTCTGCTTCCTTCTAGCTTTATATTTTGGAACATTTGCAGCCTTTGGTTCAATGCCTAAGTCATCAATACAGCCATGGTCCGGATACATCTCAAGATGCTTGGACATTTTACCATATCCCAAGTAGAACTATTAATAAAGGAAAAAATTATACTGGGCATATATATATATATATATATATATATATATATATATATATAATATATATATATAATGTCTCAATGTCGAACAAAAAAATCTAATATATATATATATATATATATATATATATATATATATATATATAATCTAATTATTAATATATATACTTATTCATAATTATGTAATTTACCTTATTACATGTGGGGCATCTAAACTTGCTATTGATTGCTTTTGCTCTTTTTGGCAAATCATTAAGAAATGTGTTCTCTGAATTTTGTGTAACATCTTCTGTCGCCACACAACTTCTATGATAAAAAATTTATCTCATTGTTTTGGATGTTCAGAACAATTCAATCAAAAAAATAATCTATTACAACTCACTTTGTCAAATGGGCATCCGTTTCATTTGCACCAACAGTTCCATTAGCTACAACTGTGTCAGTTGTATCACTATTTGGTAATGATTCATTACATGTAACTGTCTTTGATCTTGTAAGTTCAGATTGTGGAATATTATTTAAATTATTAGATTTGAGCACTGATTCTTGTATTTCTTCTGCATCCACCCATTCATCTTTATCACTGTCATCTCCCGTTCTTTTAAGTTTCTTGAAATCATGTAACATTCTGTTTGGCGGCCGAATTACTCTCCCAGTTCTAGTTCTAGGTAACTGAAATAAGAAATGTTACATAAAACATTAATCTTATTTTCTTAAATATTCTTTTTTAACAAAAAAGTGTTTAAATTTCACGTAAAATTTAAGAATTTCAAAATGAAACACATGTATAAGATGTTAAATATTCTTTTTTAACAAAAAAGTGTTTAAATTTCATGTAAAATTTAAGAATTTCAAAATGAAACACATGTATAAGATGTTAAAAAAAATTAAATAACCTGATTATCTTTTAGCACACTCTCAGGTGAATCTGCTGTTGTATCTTGACTTAGTTTAGCTTTTCTTTTTCGTTTTTCTTTGCCAAGATTATTAGTATCACTATCTGAATAAAATTATTTAAATCATAACATGCATATTTCAATTACATAGAATGAAAATTATAATTTTAATATAAAAAATGATTATTCTTGTTAATGAGTGCTAAGTAATATAATATGAATAAAGTATAATTGTACTTTACTTAAGTATACTTCTATTATAGATACATAGAATAAAATAGTATGAATATATAAATATTTTTAAAAAAATATTGGTCCATATTCTTGAAAAACACTAGTATATAAATTGATATTATTTTAATTGGCATTAAAAAATGTATAAGTAAAACCATTAGTATAATAAGAATATGGATGCCTAGCATCTAAATAAATTTTTAATATTTTTTAGAAAATCAGGCACATAATCCTTAATGTTTTTTTTTAACTTTCTATAAACTCTTTATACAAAAATTGAAACAAATCATAAAATATTCCAACTTTGAACTAAAGATTAGCAAATATTTTTAATATTGTTTTTTATACTAGTAACAATAATTTGATGATTTATGATTCTAGCCTTAGTTGTACAGTAATCTGCCTATTACAATTCATGCTTAAAAAATTATAAAAATTTCCAATCACTTTTACCTGGATCTGCAGGTTTCAAGTTCAATTCATCTGGATATACAATGCGATAAATAATTCTCGTACGAGTTTCAGAATCATAAAGTACTACTTTATGAGGTTCCCTGAAATGGTATATATATATATATATATATATATATATATATATATATATAATCAAATTATTTCAATTAATAATAATAATCTTAAAATAATTACTATATAACTATTCAGTTGTTTTTTATATAATATTGGTAACATATTTCACAATAAAATACCTGTCCCCACATTGTTGGTGGGGTGGTCTTTGCTTCAAAACGCCAGCTATCTGTTGCAACTGACTTTCGTTCAATGAATGCAGACTGAAAAAATTAATTATCTTAATCAAATAAAGTTATTTAGTAAGTGTGTTGGCAAAACCTCTACCTTTGAAATGTTTGTCCTTTCTGTAATAATTTAATAGGATTTTCAGTTGATCCTAAAGGTTTATTTGTGTCTACAGTAAACTTTTGCATAGCTTTCTTTAAAACACTTGCATCAGAATCAATATTAGTTTTGTTTCTATTTGTAAGAGGCACTATACTATCTTCCAGTTTTGAGTTCGAAGGAACAGTTTTATTCAAAAGATTTATATCAATACGCACACTTTTGTCTGAATGAGTATCATTTTCTACATTTTTATCATTGAATACATTACCAGCATATACACTTTTCATTCCATTATTACCTGTTGCACTATTGTTTTGTGGATCTAATATATACTCTATTTTATATGTTGGTAAATCTTTACTGGTCGTTTTGGTGTTATTTACATTCATTCCATTATTACTTGTTACAGAATTGCTATCTAAATCCAATCTATATTCAACTTTGTATGTTGAATCTATATTAGAAGTTTTTGTGCTATTTATTTTTATTAATTTAGGTATGGCCTTTGAATTAGATTTTATGAGAGATGCTGTCTTATCACTTAAAAAACTTTGTGTTTTTGCATTTTGATTATTTAACAAAGAATTTATTGCAGAAGGTTGAAGTTGTGTTTGTGCATTTGCATTTGTCGTCAATGCACCATTTGGATTTACTAAGATAGACCTAATATTAATGGGCCTTTTAGCTGGATTTATTATTACAGGGGCCTTAGCACTAATTGATTTCAATGTATCAAGTTTCTCTGTTGATTTACTGTTTAATGAACTATTTTTAATCAAGGATTGACCAGGTAAAGCGATTGCATGATTAGAATTTACTATAATATTTGGTTTTATTGGTTGACTAATTACAGACACGTTTTTTGAAGCATTTGGTGCTAAAGTATACTTTATAGGTTGTGACGTACTAGTACATTGTACACTTTGTGTAATTTGAGTACTTATAATATTTTTATTCACTTGGTTATTATCCTTTATATTAATTAAACTATTTTGTAAGTATGTAGTACCTTCATCATCGTCATTAAATGATAGCAATTCATTTATATCATCAATATTATTGCAAGGCTTTGGTTTAATTTGTGTGGTTCGATTTAAAAGACTAGAATTATTTTCAGCTGGCTTAAGAACAAACGATATGATATTTGAATTAGACTTAGCAGGAACGTTATTTAAGTTTTCTGTACTAATGATATCACTACCAACTGAAGATATTGTTTGTGTAGATTTAAGTACATGGTCTTGCATTGAAGATGAATTAGTAAAGCTTTCTGATCCATTTTCAAAAAGTTTCAATCCCAATTGCAGTGCTTGTTCAGCATTTAATTGTAAGCCATTCAAGCTTATGGTATTTGCCTGAAAATTGATGAGTGATAAAAATTAATTGAAATAGAACATCATCGAAACTTATAACCTATTTATACTGTAAATGAATTTATTAGAATTAAAACAAAATAATTTTGTAAATGAATTCTGAGGTTCGGCAGCATTGAGGGATCTTAAGTATTGTCTACAATAAATGATTACCTGTGTATCATCATTCTGTGAAATAGAATATTCAATGTCATCTGATAAAGAATTTAATAATGCTTTTTGTATCAAAGACGTTCCTCTAAAAGTCATGGTTATGATGTGTTGACGAATTCATATAAAAATACACTTGCGTTCAATTTATTAGTTATTCATTATTATATTTTCTATTTTTGCAAACGTCTTTTGTTCACCAAAAATTCACATGGTAAACTAAATACAAACGAGGTAAACTAAGTTTTGCACAAAGTCACTATTTTCGTAATTATATCAAATGATCTAAAATGAAATGACAGTTCGAAGCAAAACATTGGCAGCGCTATTAAATGGACGTGTTGGAATGGTGAACTAAATAAAATTATTAGGGCTCGTCCACACTCATAATAAATAACTAATTAAAAATAAATGTTAACCATTGGCCCGGATTTTTCTAGGAATAATATTTGTCCCGGTTTAACTAAATATTTGAACAAGTTTTTATTTCTAATAGTAATTTTTAATATATCTTATCTAATCTATACTAATTTTTACAAAATTATGGTATTTGCCTGAAAATTCATGAGTGATAATTTTCGAAAATGGATCATAGTCATAAAAAGTATGTATAATAAAATAAAATACTTAAAATATATACTCTTTTTTATCTATGTATGTATATACTCGTGCTCATGATAATAAAGTTAATATTGAGAAAATTGTACACAATCAGTGTCGTTCAGAAAAATATAAATAGTTATGCTTACTCACAACCAAAAATTCTGACTTTGTTTATTAATTTTATTATTATCATTATTTGCTTTTATTTTATATTAAATCATCATAATACAGATATCAGTTTATTGAAAATACTATCCTTTATTTTGTACTCTATTTTATTTATATTTATGTTACAAAATGTTATATTAATTAGCAGTTGCATCAGATATTGTAATTCAGATAAGTAATTCTGACTAAGAAAAAACTTCCCATCATACAAACACTTATTTTTATTATATACTTAAATAATTTTATGTATAATTTTCATTTAAGCTATTTATCTTAACTAAATTCCCTCTTTACAAGTTTCTGTACTGGACTGAAATAAACAAATTTGGTTGTCTTAACCATGCCTTAACATGATATGGGAACTGATGAGATTATCCGATAAGTAATTTAGATGGTTAATTAAAATTGACACTTATTAATTCTTGAGCTAATTCAACTGAAAAAAAATATAATGAACTATCAATACCACAATTTATTAGCAAAATTGCAACAGAATGAATGCATTACACTGCTTAACATTTATTACAAATTGATAAGTGGAAAAACACACTTTAATACATATATATTATTAGACAATATGCAAATATAATGAAGTTGTAACATTTATGTAATATTTGTGAAAATGAAAGTAGTGAAAACAAATAGTCAGTAAAATAAAATAAATTATATATAAATTCTTGAAGGCATGAAATTAAAGTGAAATAAACTTCACAGAGATTTGGTAAGAAGGTCTTTCGTACTACCTACCAAATAAAAATATTTAGCAATTGTTCCTGAATATAATAAAACATCTCATGTTTTACAAAGATCTATCTATTGCATCAAGTTGTTCTTGGCCAGCAGAATCGTTCATTCCATCTTCCTCCATATCAACATCATCTCATCGGGTTCTTTCTTGATATCTGCAGGAGGTTTTTCATACACTGGTTCTGATGGACTGACTACTACCCCACTCCATACAGTCATTTCTTTAGCTATTGACGAATCCCCTTCTAAGCCTAAAAGCTGTTTATAACCCCCATGTGATAAAATTCTTAATAAGGTCTGAGCTGTCATACATATCATATCTTGTTGTTCTAATGAAAGAACTGTGTGAACACGAAAATGAGTACTCTCACAAGGATCTGAAATTCCTGATGAACCAGGAAGGAATAATCCTGATGATAACAGCTGAAATACCCTCCTAAAGGCTTGGTTCAAAGGCAAAGCTTGTCTACTTGGATTATTCATTATTGCTAAATGGGCTAGGAGATCTAACATCCAGGGTGTTAATCCATCTAACCCTTCAAATCGGTTCTTCATATCTCTGAGAATTCTTATCAATACTTTAATTGAAGAATGATGTGCATTTTCTTCAAACCAACGGCTATGCCGTATAGCTGAAAGATGTTTATGAAGTACTTTATAATCTAAATGGGTTTCTGGTTCTACTTTCCTGATGTTTTGTGGTAAAGTTGTGATCATAATGCACACAACTGCTTCTTTGTTTGATACATTAAAACCACTAGCTGTATTCTCTGTTGAGATCACATTGTTCGCAGGAATGACTTCAGTTTTCATTGAGGCTTTGAGGTCTTCCTCTACTTTTTTTCTCAGTGCATCTACTATCTCTTTTGTGGGTAAGCTTTTTAAAATCACTACTATATCTGCAACATTATTACCTGTCAGCATAGTACCCTTTTTGAAGCTCCCAACTTGACGAACTTCTTCTAACTGACAGCTAGTGAATTCGCCGGGTGCTACTATAAGATTATCAAGTACATTTTGTATCTTCGTCACTAAGTTTAAAATAGCAGTTTGTTCGTTAGGGGTTGGGGTTAAATCGGTATTTCGTTTCAATAGGGCTTGTGTGAACAAAGTGTCGTCTACTTGGGGCTGAGCTCTGGGAAATGCAAGTTCGCACATAGTCAAATCAAAAGGCTGTCTTGGTATGAAAGTGCGGCTTTTGAATCCTCCTCGACCCATGCCTCTCATATTCCTTCCTCGAATTCCTCCACGAACCATTGTGAAATCACTTCAATTATTATTAACAATCGTCTAAGGTTATAAAACTAAATGTTATTGCTCGAGTTATTCACGAATAATGCACATCAATAAATACACTGCTCATAGAGAGGTTCCTCGTCTTTGACGAGATCTGACAGTCATTTCCAGCTTTGAACTGAGCTAACTGAGCATAGATAAAAAAAACTCCCAAACATATGACACACGATATCGTTTTTCTCATCCGATAATCAATCCATATTATTATATAGTCTAAGAAGAAATCCTACACGCTGTTATAAATCCTTATATTATATTATGTTATATATGTTATCCTAGACCAGGCTTGCCTGGAGAAGGACAAATGGGTATACAGTTCTATATTATATCACTTCGCGCGATTTTTCACAGGGATTTTCAAAGAGGAAATGATTCTACTGGTCATCTACTGGTAGAGAAAAAAGTTCCTTTTCATATTTCCGCTCTCGCCAAAATTGAATCCTAAACTGCTACCCAATCCGCTTAATTAATCCGCCAGATAAATCTATTTTTTAAATAACCCTCATTTATTTATTAGGTAAATATGTAAATATTATAATATTATTAAATTATATAAAATTTCAAAGAGAATCTGAAATTTAATAAAAACAATCATGATTATTTTGTGCACATTGCTTGATTTTCAGAACAATGATAATTAAATCATACAAATGTTAATGATTTTATTGTAGTTTTATATACAACTAATAACATATAAAGATCGAAATATCTCAACCAAATGCTCGAATATTTAACACAATAGCATTCACTTTTTCCCCTTTAATTGCTTTCAATTTAGTTTCAGTTCTCATTGGTAACATTAACAGTACACTAGCCCTTGGAACACTAGCAAGTCTACTACTAATCTGATTCCCAGTAGTTTGCGCCAAGTAACACTTCTTATTAGGACACCATGTGGCTGAAGCTCTGGCATATTCCGGTCTTGGATCGAGAGATAAATCTTCAAGTAGCTGAAATAAAATATTAAAAATAAGTTGATTTAAAGATTGATTGAAATAAGTCAACAGTGAACTTGACCAACCTCAACTTCAATAACTGGATGATCTACATTTTCATACTGCGCTAATTTTTTCAAATGTGGTATGACAAACAATTGGAAAGTAACAAAGGCAGACACTGGATTTCCTGGTAAAGCAAAAATTAGTTTTTGTCTGGATTCTGTTCCGGTTTGCATCACAAAGCTAGCAAATGTTGTAGGCTTTCTATAAAATTATAAATTTCATCAAATGATTCTTACAAGGCATGCACAAATATTGTCTTATTAATACCCTGGCTTCATGTTCACACGTCCAAAATGTATTACAGCTGACAATTCTTTCTGTAAAATTTCTTTTAAAATATCTCTATCACCCATTGAAACACAACCAGTAGATATAATTATATCACATTTATTTTGAAAAGAATTCTTGAGAGTGTTACTCATTTGTTCATAACTGAAAATAATCATTGTTAAGCAGTCAAATGATTTAAAAAAATGCTCAAGAGGCTCTTCGTATGCCTCAACACTTGATAACTTTAATTATTAGTCAACTACTTACTCATCATGCACAATTCCCAAATCAACGCCACTCATATTATTTTCTTGTAACAAATTCATTAACATTATTTTATTTGAGTCAAAGATATGACCTGGCTTCAATTCAGAGTCAAAATTTTGCAACTCGTTACCAGTTGAGAGAATACCTATCTGATAAGAATTTATTTATGTTTATTATTGTAATACCAATTTCTTACATTTTAAAAAGTATATTGGTAAAGTAATACATTATATCATGTCATATGGTAATGATATTTCAGTGAAAAATACTCACTGTTGGAATGCGGTGAACCTTAACTGTATTAATACCAATAGATGCAAGTAGACCAATTTCAGATGCACCAAGTACAGTTCCTTTAGTTAAGACTAATGTGTTTTTTGGTAAATCAGATCCAACCTCCCTATAAAGTATTCAAACAATAGTATCAACAAATATTGTGTAAATTATAAATTTTGTCTAAGAAAAATCAACAAAATCTTTGCATTAGAATCAAAAATTGTTAAAAAACTAGGAATGGAAATCTGTACTCTAAATGAAGCAAATATAAATATTCTGGACAAAACTAATCAAGTAATCAAATAGTAATATTTATTGCAAAATTATCAAGTACTTTATAATTTCCATATAATTAGTTTAACCAGACTTACCTAATATCTTGTCCACTTTTTGCTTTAACCATGACCTCGATCTGCAATTCTTGAGTACCATCCTCACTATGTTTCAGAAGCTTTGTATCTTCAACTTGAATTACACAATCTGCAGAATCTGGAACCATTGCCCCAGTATTGATTCTAACACATTGTCCTGGTTTTAATTGGATGTCTGCCTATATAAAATTATAAAGTTTATATATATATATATATATATATATATATATATATATATGTAATCATGAATTTAAAGAGAAAATTCTTACATAATCTCCAGCACATATGCCTTGCAAAACATCTCTTGGTCCAACTTCATCAGATGAAATTGCTGCATAACCATCTTTGATTGATGCCCGAAACGGCGGTAATGAAATTTTAGAGTATATATCTTCTGCCAGAACTCTATTTAGACATTTGTCTATTTTCAGGCTAAGTTATAAATTAATTTTACTCAACTAATAACATTTAGTATTAATTGTTTAACTGACCATTCTAATTTCTCTGCAAATTCTTTTAATAATGCACCTGATGAAATAATGTCCTTAATGATGTGATTTGCTTCATCCACACTTAACATTGGATATGGTGAAGATCTCAAACGATAAGCTATTTTATTCACATCTGTCTTTAGATAAAATACAATCATAAATATGACTAGGGCTATAAGTGTAATTCAACTTACATTAGAGTGAGTATGTCGACAACCACTTTTTTGGCCTTGCATTTCTTGATGAATTGCTTTAACATCTTTCTGCAAATCTCTAATTAAGCATATAGCATGTGGCAATGCAGTATGTATAATTTCAAAGCATTCTTGTGATGCTTTTTTACTTCCAGGTAAGTTTACTATAAGAGTAGAATCACATATACCACTAATTCCTCTAAGAAAATAAAACAAATAAGCTTGAAAAAATATGTGCTATATAACTATTCTGATTCATTTTTTTGCAACTACCTAGATAGCATAGCATGAGGTGTTACTTTAAGGCTTCCACTCATCATAGCATGAGTTATTCCTGAAGCTTCTTTTTGGATAACAGCTCGAGTTGCTTCAGGAGTAACATCTCGAGGGCTGAACCCAGTGCCACCAGTTGTTAGGATCAATGCTACATCTTGAGATATTAATGTTTCTAAACATTCCTACAATAAATAGATATTATTGAAATTATCTTTATTTTGGACATGATTTGAAAACCCAAATACTCAATTAATTATGTATTAATTAAATACACCTAAGTCTGTTTTTACACGGTCTTTTTGTACACGGTTTTGATATAACACGGTTTGAAAATTGAATATTTTTAATTTTTTTACACGATTTTATTCCATTTAGCACGATTTGAAATTTTATGTACTTAAATTTTTTTGTCAAATTTAATTTTTGCGAAGTATGTTCATATCACAAAAAAGTATTTATAAAAGAAAAAAGTCTGAAACCATCGATAGTATCAGAATTATATATTTGATTTAATAAAATAAACATGAATCCTTGTTCTTAAAAATTCTTGTTTTTCACTAATTTTAATAGGTTTTAGAGATTAGGAACAAATCACCCATTTTTGTATAAGATCAATGTCTTTTTTTACACGTTTTTTTTTTTTAAACGGCTTCTTCTGGAACCAATCTACCGTGTAAAAACAGACTTAGGTGTATATTATAAATATGATATAAAGTTAGATGTAAAGCAATATGTGTTATTTGTAGAAAAAAATATTGTGCTTTAAAATAACATAAACGCAATGCTATAAAGATATATATTAAATATACATGAAAAGGTGACTGAAAAGCAATGAAAATTTGAATTTAATTTATAGTCATACAACTAAATGTTGATGAGTCTTTTAAAAAGGTAGGCATCGAAGATTTTAATATTCCAATTAGAAAAAGCATAGCATGCGTTATAATTGGCACATATGTGTTAATATATATAAAGCACACAATCGTATAAAAAAACAAGTAATAGGCATTAGTATAATCGTTCAGACCTTTAGAATTTAGAAGCTTCTAGATCAGTATTCTAATATATTAAGTTTTTTATGTAGTAGACTTTTTTTATGAATTATGCTATTAGTTTGTATATAAAACTGATATGATAATCTCTTGTTATTGTTATGAAAATATGAAAATTGCTTTTATGTCTATTTTGTTGAGTTAGGTGCATTAGTAACATTGTCGATACTTAATGGTAATTTACTGAAGACTGTTAGGTGAAGACATTTATAACAAAACCGTTGCCATTGAATATACATGTGTTATTATATATATATATATATATATATATATATGTATATGTATATATATATATATATATAGAGTTTATAATGATTGCATTGTGCTAAGTTTTATAAGTTATTTAAGTTGTTAATTAAATGAAGCTGCAAGTAGGATTGCGTGCATTGTTCTTTAAGTTTGAACATGTATTTTACATATTGAGTCAAATATTCGTAAGGTCATATTTAAGCACCTTTATTTTTAAAATATCATCTGGAACCAGACGATATATAACACCAGAAGCACCAAATTTTGTTTCTAACAACCTTACTAAATTTGGACCACTGGTGTCTTCTGCAGTGCCGCAGCTACAACTATCACTCACTTAAAATCCATGTAAAATTTTAATTATATTTATTATCAAGTGGCAATAAAATCATATTTTTTTTTTGTATTACAATAGTTTGTTTATACCTGTCACGACAGCATACTTGAAATGTTTTGACATTTTATTTGTAAAATCCAAACTGTAATCGAACAATAAGCGGTCTGATAATTACTTTAATGTTAATAATAATTATCTGCAGCAAATCTTATCAATTCTTTACGTAACTTTGGTGTAAAAATATTAACAAACAAGATTGTGCATATTTATGAGCATTCAATGAACATGTGTTCGTCAAGACGTCAACGTCAAACTACGAAAAACAGGGGTTTGCAACATTTTTTCACAATTGAATTGAATTTTAAAAAATGTAACGGTTTCATAGTTTAATTGCTTAATCCCTACTGAATCTTTATAATAATATTTATGAATAATTATTACGTTGTGTTTTTAGACATTATATTAATATAATTGTTTCATTCTTCTCAAATAAATCGATTATACATATTTGATGTAGTATTCAAATTACTGTAAACATCAATATGAAGAAGTGGATAGTATAAATAAAGTAGATTTGCGCTAAAAGTTTTGAATTGATATAATAACTTTGTAAGAAAGAAATGATTAAGACTTTTTAATTTCCCGAAGCAGAAAATTTGCATTTGCCCGAAAATCTGACTAGCTAAATTCATGTTTTTAAAACGGTTTTCAAAACTTTCAAAGCAATTCAATAAAACTATAATCAGTTTTGCAAGACGATTTTTTAGAATCAGCTGAGAAATGCGAATATTTTGTTCATGTTTTTATAAATATAAAAACCTGTTAGAAAGATATCAGTTGGGAATAGTGCTAATTCGTTTTTGGCAAAGATTGGACCCAACCGTTTCCTCGAATTAAATGTTAAAATAATTTATTTTGCATTTTTAATGTAGCTATACTGCACCACATACATTATAAATAGTCATTAGTTCATAGTTCTTTTTTGAAATAAATAGTTGAAAATTTCATTTAATTAACAATACATTCATCTGGTAAGCTAATCTCATATCTTATAATAAAGTCAAATATTTAAACTTATTGGGAAATTCATTAAAAATGTCAATTACATATAGCTATTTAATAAATTTCAAACTCAAAAACTGTATACGCTCAGAAAATCAATCATAAAATATTTTAAAATTTTCTCTGAACATAATAATTATGACAAATGATTACGCCATTAAACAAAAGTAAAAATCAACTTTTTTGTTCATTTAGTGCATTCATACATTCATTTAGACCAGAGCTATCTGAAATGAAATATGAAAAGAGCTTCACAATTAAACAGAGTCCTTAATCTTAATCAAGCATTAAACAAATAGTTCAAAAATGAATAAGTATATTGAATAGTTTTCATATTCATACAATGATATCTTTACATTAATATTATAATTAATATATCTGTAATTTGTTAGGCGACTGAAAACAAATTTGTTGACATAGTTATTTACTAATATTATTGTTATAATATACATATCTTATTGAAAATGCTTAATTAACAAAAAACAAATCACTAAACTAAACTCAAACAAATTAAGCTGTTTACAATTGAGTTTTTCAATAAATACGCAGGTTGATTTTTGTCCATTTTTGATTATCTGAATATTATCTCTTAAAAATTTATAATACCCTAACATATTTTTGTATTTTTTTAACTCTATCTGAAGAATTCTTGCCCTATATATTATAGCTGGTAATTTGCCTTATCGACATTATACACTGGTAAGAAACTACATCTAAATACATTCGGGTTAACACTAGTAAAACTATGTTTTTGATTGGGAACCATCCTAAAAAAAATTTAAATACACTCATATATCAACAATTTGCATATATGTCTTCTAAATAATATCTTTACGTTAATTGTTTTTTCACTATCATAATGTATATACAGTTATGTGTAATATATAGTAAATTTATATTTTATTCTTATATAAAAACTTTTAGTATTGTTAAATAATAAAATGTATTCTTATCATCGTCACAATAATAATCATCTCATATTAAAATTTTAGTCCATACCTAAATAATCCTAAGGGTACCACTCAACTTTAATAATCGAGTTTACATATTATAAGCATAACATACACAAGCTTGCATGTACTTTCAGCAGATCAGAAAATTATATCAAATAGTTGCACCTACACATACATCAAAATTAATCTTTATGGCCTCCAAGTATAGATCATAAACCTAAGGTTTACTTTTCCAGGAATTTCTGTCAGAAATTATTTATAATTTTAATTTAAAACGTTCCAAACATAACATTGTGCTGTACTGTTTACATTTTATAAAATAACATTTTTATCACAGTGCTGTCAAATCAATAGATGTCCCTAAAAAATATAATTCGAATAATAGAAAATTTAAATTAGGGGTTGTCTTTATATATACTTTTAACATGTTGGATATAGTTGCCAAATCTTCTTTTGAGGCATCTACTGATTTAAGTAGCTTACGAAAATTGATATGAGTTAAAATTTTTATAAATTTAAATAATTATACAACATTAAATGGTTTCCAAATTATATCATTAATAATTTTATTGTATAATTATTACATATATATATACATATTCAAGGTAAAACAAAAACAGTATCAGACCGCACAGAGATAAAGTGAAAAATAAAATTTAATAAATACTGGGCATTTATATTTTTGTTATTATCAATTATTAAATGTACTTAATTATGTTAAATGACTGATAAAATAAGCCATTTACACATATATTAAAATAAATCATTCATCATACGCATAAATGTGTAAATAAAATTATATATATATGCATGTGTACATATATGTGTGTGTGGATTTATTAAATTACATATATTAAGTACGAAGCTTATATACATAATAATGTACATAAATAATATATGTAATTTAATACATACGATTTTATAGATGTGTGTTTGTGTGTACATATTTATATAAGCAAAAAATATTTTAGCAGATTGGTTGTATGCATCATGATTAAAGCTTAAATAAATTTCCAAACAAACTTTGAAATGTAAAATATTTAAATACATATCTATATAAAATGATCCTATAATATAAGTTATCTTTAAAAGATGCTAATGTATTTTTTGCCGGGTATGCTTGGCATTTTTACAGTTCTAGCTATATGAATTAGATCACATATCTGTCATCAACAAATTCTTTAAAGTTCTAAAAATAAATTGCACCAATGGGTGATTTTTGTCCGATGTTAAACAAATGGTACATCAAATCTGACCTTAATAATGATCTCATAGTAATTTTTAATTAAAATATATAAATATATAAAATGCGCTACCAATATATAAATTACATTTGAATGTCTGATGTTTGTAATAGCTCATTTACCATTTCAATTCTATCAAATTCTATAAATCTTCATTTCAAGTCGAATATATAAATCCGTAACATACATAATTCATTATATAGTATTAATTATCCAGTATGAAATACTTCCAGATAAGAAATTGTCGATGACAAATAATTTTAATAAAATATTTTAGTTTCAATCAATTCACATTCACTGCATCCACATAATAGCTAAAAAATCCTTTAAAACACAATAACAAATAGCATATTGACATATTACTCCATTGTCTGTCTGTCTCTCACAACCCCGACTCCAGGCGGTTGTGGTATATTGATCTCATACTTGATAACTTGTGCAGGTTGTCCACCACCCGTGTGTAAAACTTGCACTTGCGCAAGATGAGACCCTGTAATTTGGTGGCCCATGGCATGAGCCATTGTTTCGCCATTGTTGTTTCCATTTGATTGTTGTTGTAGATTAAGTGGATTGTTAGATTGCTGCTGCTAAAATGTTTATGTAATGTTTTGGCAATTTTGATATAAATGCTTAATTAGATAAATTTAATGGTTCATACATTTGAGAGTCCATTATCATTTCCTTGTTGTTGCTGTTGTTGTTGTTGTTGCTGCTGCTGCTGCTGCTGTTGTTGTTGCTGAATGTTATTTGATGACTGAATAGCTGATTGCTGTTGTTGTTGCTGTTGAATTCCATTGCTACCAGATTGTTGTTGCTGACTATCACCCTGGAGAAAAATTATACTGATTAAATAATGTTGGCTTTGCTAATTAATTTTTTTTATTACTTGCAAGCCTTAGATTTTATTACTAGTGATTTATAAGTACAGGCAATTCCCGTATAACATGGTAGTTACGTTTCAAAAATAATGTTTTATGCGAATCCATGTTATATGAGACAAAGAACTAGTACATAAAGAGGAATTACGTTCCAAAAAATCAAAACAACATGCTACAAATCATGATTTTATAATAAATATTGTTATATTTCTCAATTTTTTAAAATAAGTAATATAAATTATATAATTTATATTTTTTCCTCATAATTAACAAGAAAGTGCTATCCAAAGCAATCTTTTTTTTTGCAATACATCCTCATCCTCTGAGCAGTGCTCTGTACTACCTCCTGATCTGTGCATTATATTTTGCAAAAAAAATTATATTTGCAATTATTTGCTTTTAGCAAAATGATATTTATATATTTAATAATGTAAAGTTATCTTTATTATACTTCTATGCTCATTTTATTTAAAGAATTGTTTAAGAAATATTGGATAATCCTAGAATATTATTTTTGATAGAACGTACGCGCTTTTATAATTAATTTCAAATTAGTTATCTTTTGCACATTTATTGTAAGGCGATTTTACTAATTTTAGATTAGATAAAGTTTGATTTTCATAGATTTTACTATTTCTTATTCTATTGGAATTTTGCTCAATCCTTAAACCGTGTTGTGCAAACCCGTGCAAGTCGTTGTAGAACATTAAAATGTGAAAAACTATTGCACATTCTTCAGCTTTGTACAACTTTATTAGCCATAAATCTTTTTGATTAATAGTTTAAATATTACAATATTGAACAAAAAACGAATGCGCGTTATATACCCTAAAAGCGTGGCCATTTTTTATAAACTTTTATAATTTAACATGAAAATCATCAATTTTTTTTTTTAATTCATTACAAAGTAACGATCGCATAATCGTCGCGAAAAGCTAATCAACGTGAAATCGGTGCAGTCGTCTTTTAGAGAACTTTGGCAAAAACTGGTCTCAAACAATTCAGAATGACTTGAACGGTCAAGAAAACAAAACCAGAGATTCGAATATATGTATATTACAGATTACTGACCTGATTTCTAGGATGCTCTTGGTGCTGTCTTTGATGCAATAATAAATGATTTTTCTGGAAGAATGCCTTGTTGCACTGTTCGCATACATGTGTTCTCAATGTACAAGCCCCATTTGGATGCCTATAAATAGAAAAATATAATAATTTAAATTTTTAGTTTCAAATATACCATAAAGCAATGTTTATATACTTATTTCAATAACTATACATAAGTATATTATTTTATTATATATATATATATATATATATATATTTATTTATTTATTTATATCAGCTGTTTCAATAAAGTTATGATCAAAATATTGAAAACTATTCTGTACCAACCTTCTATTATGTTGTAATAATCCATGTTTTGCGGCAAAGCCCTTGCCACAATCCTGACAAAAATGATTCTTAGTGCGAGCAGGAGCAACAGGTGTTTGAGTTGCGCCATGACTCACAACAGCTCCTGTAGAAGTGATTATTTGCAGGCCCTGATTTGTTGTTCCAGTTCCTTGTTGACTTACAACTGCAAGTAATGAAATCAATATTTATGGTTGTATGAATTTAAATAATTATGAACAACTTAATTTTAATCAATTTTATTGTATAACAAATTTTTATTTACCTGTACCCGTTTGGGCTAAGAAATGTGACGGCTGTAAGGCAGCAGTTAATGCACACAAATCTGTGACAAGAGTTCTATCACCTGCATGAAGACGCAAATGCAATGCAAGTGCTTCACGGCTGTTGAAAGCGCTACCGCACTCCCTATGGAATTTATTAAATTGTAGTGAGTTATTATATAATGAAGTACTAAATTTGGAGAAAATCTACAATAAGTAACAAATATAGTATCTCACTTCTTGTTACCTATTTTGTTATGAATTTTTAATAAAATTAATTGTTTTGATTTTTTCACTTATCTTCAATTAGTGTATTAATAATATGGTATTATAAATAATACAATAAAAATATATAATACCTTAATTATTTTAAATTTGTCATAGAATTTTTTTTAAAGAAATTTATGAGAATTTTATTTGTCCAAGAACAAGGTTTCATTTCATTTCATTGTTTTATATTTATTTTGCTCTAATCATACTTTGAAGGCTAGGAAATGATTGCACAAATATATTCAAAAACAAAATACTATTGCTTAAGTTAGATTCTATTACCTGCAAGGAAATCCAGGCCGATCTGTAGTGTTGTTTTGTTGATTATTAGTGTTATTTGTATTATTTCCAGTACCATGTTGAAGTCTAGTATGTTGAGTAAGTTCTGGTTTCACTCTAAAACTTTCACCACACTGGTTGCACGCAAATGGATGATCACCTGTGTGAAGCCTAATAAAAAAATTAGGATTAACTCCAATTATAAAATATTAAAAAAATTAATATTTCTTTAAATTCATTTAAATTTCTATTATAATAAAACTAGTGTACCTCATATGTGCTACCATTGTCCTTTTTTTGCAAAAATTCTTTCCCACAAACTGAACATGAATGTGGAATTCGACCATGAAGTCGTCCATGATTGACAAGTTGGAATTTTCTTGGAAATGTTGCACCACAATCTGGACAAACAAATGGGTTTGTGCTTCCATGGAAACGTGAGTGCATTACCTATAAAATAAGACACATATAAAAAACAGTTTTCAAACCAAATTCTTTTTCAAATTTGTTTGATGTATAAACAGTTTATTAAAATAAATTATTATAAATAAAATCACAATAGATGAGCTATTATATCAGAATTTCATTCATCAATTAAATTTAATCTTCATAACTCAAATATAGTGATTATTATTATTGATGCTTATTAAATATAAAAAATCATTATAAAATTATTCTTACCAAATGATCTTTTTGTGCAAAACTTTCTCCACAGTCTTCACAAACAAACGGACGCTCACCAGCATGGAATTTACTGTGTGTTACTAAATGTCGCTTCAATGGGAAAGCTCTACCACACTCCTGACAGACAAACGGTCTTTCTCGTGAATGCACCTAATGAATTAACAATTATTAAAATTTACATTCTCATTTTTATGATAATCATACTATATCCTTATTTTAGCTATTTCTAAAAGAAAATCTTCATAAAACATAGTTAAAAAACAAAAATAATAAAGCTTGCTTTGGTATGAGATACACTTGTTTTTTGCAAATAATTACAAGTTCATAATATATATATTATTATTACCCTTGAATGCGTCAACAAGTGATGTTTGAGTGTAAAACTTTTCTTGCACTCCTGACACTGGTAAGGCCTCTCGGTAGAATGTAGCAGAAGATGTGTATTAAGACAATGTTTGTGAGCAAAGCTCTTTCCACAATGAACGCAAATATGTGGGCGCTCTCCTACAAATTATACAAACAGTAAATGAAAAGCAGTCAAAAGTAAGCAATATAAATCCTAATAATAAAAAACAGTACTGGATAAATTAAATACAATCATTTCAGGATAGTTATAGTAAAATAACATTTTTATAAAAAAAACTTTATGACCATAGTGTATCTATTTCTTATTTATTACAGTGATGTATAAAATATACAAAAAAAATATTTTACTTTTAGTTACTTCATGTTGAAGAAAAAATTAAAAATATACACCAAACAAGTAAGCATATGCATCTTACCTGTATGTACTCGAGCATGTGTTGTAAGGTGGTGCTTCAACAGAAAAGATTTCCCACAGTCATCACAGGAATAAGGTCTCTCTTTCGGCGTCACTTGTGTTCCTTGCTGTAGATAGAATAGAAACATTTATTTTTTGGCTCTTAAAAACAATACCAAATTTAATTAATAATTTTCTAATCGATATCAAACTTGTATCTCAATTAAAAGAATACTGAACAATGTATTTAAATAAAGTTTACAATCAATTACAAATCATATCCAATCGCAATTTTTAATTAAATCAATTATTTTTCTTTAAAGAAATTATTTCTAGGTGTTTGAGAAAGATTTCCATAATATGTATATGGAAAGTTTATCTGTTGCGCTACATAAAATTATAGATAAAAATATGAAGAAAATTGAAAAAAGTAGTATTATAAACTGAAAAGAATCTATTAAAAAAATTGGAAAAGCCCTTCCTATGCAAAGCGTAAAATTAGGCTTCCTTTGTATTTGATAAAATAAATGTTGTCAACTAAATGGTTTTAATTTTAATTATTTTCAGCATTTTTTTAAATTGAGATATAATAATAAAAAACTTTTGTTCTACTATCTTTATCTCTTCTTCTAGAAGAAGAATCTTTATCATACTAAATGTTTTGACAATAATCTCTCCTAATATTTTAATTGTAAAGAATAAAAAACTACATTACTACAAAATTGATAAACAAACATCAAATACAAAATACAAAAACAAATTGTATTTTAACAGACAACATTTTAAAAACATATGTTTACTTATCAAATTTCTTCAAAGAATAGTAAAACATATATTATCTTTATACAAAAAAGATAATAATACTGTTTGAACTTTTATCTTTTATTCACATTAGTTATATGAAAGTAATATGCACAAAAAACATAATTACAGTCTTCAATATAAATTGAAACTTAGCGATAAACTAAAGCATTAATTTCTATATTCTGACTTCTAAAGCAAAATCTTCTGAAAATCAATTTATTAAATTGAGATTATTCTGATCTATCTGCTAATGCTGGACGTAAGCAATAACCCTGGTAGGTTGTATTTTATTTATCTTGGTTAAAAATATGATGATTTTAAGCAAATTTCTATTAGTTTGAGCTGTTTACAAAATAAATAGAAATAGTCTCTAGAAAATAAAATTTGTATTATATTCTATTAGCGATAAATCCAGAGCCTACTGCCAATTTTAATTTTAAAGATAAGTGGAACATTAATAATGAATGATATGATAATTTTTTATTTATGTAAAAACAGAGATTTTTTAAAAATAGATTTGAAAATAAAAATGTAAGCACGTCTATATAGAAAGAAAAACATCAGTTATATATATATATATATATATATATATATATATATATATAGTGTGTGTGTGTGTGTTTTGATAGTTAATTTTATCTTAGAATTCAGTTTCAGAATATTTTCATTTAGATATTGAAAAAATAAGCCATTTAAAAATTATTCATTTAGAGTTTCTTTTGTGATCAATTGGTATTACTTTCATAATTGTAATTAAAATATATGTAAGTAAAAGAAATTGCACAATCTTCATAAACTTGTGTTAAAAATAATATAAATTGTTGTCAACAGTTTTAAAATAAGAATTATTAAAGACTGTAAAAAATAATGTATGCTATATTAATTCAAAATAGTCGAATATATATATAGCAAAATAAATAACAAATATAAAAGCTAATGAATAAATTTGTAAATGCTCAAAAAATATATGCCTCTTCTGATTCTTTTTAAATCCACCCTAAATGAGTCTTAAAAATCCCAATTTAGTGTTGATGTTAAAATTAAAACATTATAGTTTTAGCATATTATTAGCAATGAGTCAACATAAAAGCAATCAGTCTATTAGCAAGGATAAGTTAATAACTAGAACACATCGATAAGTCTTTTTAGTTACATAAAATACAATAACAAACATTGCTTCATATATATAAATAAACAAAGATGTATGTTAGTAAAACAATAACATTCAACGTCTGATGATGTTAGTATAGTAGATGATTATTAATAAATTTTATTAAAAAAAATCAGAAAGGTAAGCATTTAATGAGCAAAAACAAAACAACACTGAAAGTTCTGTGCAGGGCGAAAGGTGCTCTCTCTCTCTCTTTCTCTCTCTCTCTTTTGAGCATTTTCATCAGACAGAACATTTCATTGGAACTACATTACGTTTACCTTAGGTGATAGACTCACAATTGGTTCAAGCTTCGGACAGTGAGTCGAGGCTGTATTTTGAGAATCATCAGTTTCCTCCATACCCATCTTTTGATTTCCAAGACCTAATTAGACAAATATAGATGGTGTTATTCAAATACATTTTTATTAAAAAGATAATTTAGAAACAAAAATAATTGTTCTGGAATTTTAGCAAAGATTTTACAAAATTAAATTTAAAAAAAAATCAAAATACAAGTACAACAAGAAAAGCTTATTAATATTTTGTATTTATATTAAAAGTATTGATATACTTTCATTTTGAGTTTTTTCCAATTATGAAGTTAATTTAAGTTCTTTTCTAGAAAACGTTATATACAGATTTGTAGATGAATTTATTACCTTTCTTACAATATATAATACTAATGTAATATTTTAATTATTTATAATAAAATAAACGTGCAGCAGAACAACTTATTATAATTTTTGTATAAAATGGTTAAAAATCACTGCATTTAATATGCATATAATACACAATGAAGTTGTCTGTGGTACTTTTTGAATGTTGACATTTAAAATTAGAATTTAAGATTTATTTCTTCATTAACTATAATATTGTATTTTGTAAATAAGTTTGTTTGCAGACAATTTTATTAGCTTTCTAACCATATATAATATGTATGTTGTATATATATATATATATATATATATATATATATATATATATTATCATTATTATATCATTATATTATCATTATACATTAAAAATTTAAATCATAATATCGATTTTTTTAACCCTAAAATTTTACATTTTGAAGAGAATACAATTAAAAGAAGATTCGCTGAGGGGTTGTTTTTGCAATTACATAACGACAGGGTCATTAACAAACGCTTCGACAATACGGCCCTGAACGAAACGAACACATGGTTTCTAGCGTGTCAAAATTTCTTAAAAATAACAAAATCCCATCGCTTTTTAAATTTTCCAAAAAAATATCAACACATGCTAAAAACTGCTTTGAGAAAAATGTGACATTTCTATCCTAAACTCCGAAGAGTGAATACATAGTTTCGACAACTTGTTAAGTTATCATGGTTATTAGTGTGTTTTACCATTTGTGATGTTTGTGTTAAAAAATATATATCTTATCAATGTGCACATACTCATACCATGAATTAATAATGGTTTCATATGCTCTATTAGGATAGCAAATTGTAAGTGTTTTATTATTATTATTATTATTATTGTTTTTCCATGAAATTTCCGTTCATATAATTTATTTAGTTTCAATTTTTTATAGTTAATTTGATTACCACTAAATGATGGCTAAGATACTAGCCGAAACGAATGGATTTTAAATAATAAACTTTAAAAAAAACTCTCATACCATTTTTATTGATGTTACGCCCGAATATTAAACTCAAATTAAACATATATATATATAGATTTGTAGACAATTTTATTACCTTTGTAACAATATATAATTTATATATATATATATTTCCATACAAAACTTTGATTGAATTGCGCTCTATCTAAACGATAATATTAAGAGCTAAAACTTTCAGAGAATTGTTTTTTACCTATTTGGAACCATTTGAGCCCCTTGGAGCAAGGAAATTCGAAAATGACCATTTTAAGGACCACCCTAATATATATATATATATATATATATATATATATATATATATCTTTTATTTATATAAATTAAAATTCAATTCATTATTTATAAATTATAATTATTGTTATATTTAAATTATTTGAAATAAACTTATCGTGGATATAAAAAAATTCAAATTTTAGAACAATAAATTCTACTCACTTTGTATGTGAATCCCCTGCAGTTCTCCGATGACCAATTCCCCCGAGTGTCCTCCATCTCCGCCTCCAGCGCCTCCGCCGCCGCTATTATTTCCTTGACCAGCCTGCACATTAGCCGCCTGTACTGCTCGTTTCATCAATATCTCGTTGACCTCTTCGCCCGTAAGCTGGAGGGGTCCAATTGGCGTCATGAAGTGCTTGGCCGCCGCCGCCACAGCAGCCGTTGTTGTTCCCGCGGCTGTTGCTGCTGCAGCAACTATTTGCGGTTTAGTGTCCACCATAGTTGCAGCTAGGGGAAAAAATGAATCTATTCATATGATTGAATAAGATGGAATTAGTTTGATTTCGTGATGCAATTATAAACAATATATTTCATCTTTTAACCAAATAGTTGACAAAGTAAACGGCTTACATAAAGATCTAAATCAATAATCAAACATTATTGGCGATTATATTCACTTATTGAAACTCCTATTTAATAATTAACATCGTAATTATTATTAAATATAAAAATAGTTTTAAATCATATTATTAAATTAAATCATAATTGAAAAAAACTATTTATCAGGATACACATACACATTCATATAAACACATGAGTTAAATCTTATTAACTAATAATATTTCTTTCCTCGAGAATCTAAGAAGTGCAAATATAATTATGAAAGGATTCCAGTAGGTATCTACCAGAATCTTCTATGTAAATATCGTCAAATGGAATAACAAAAGTAAAATAGTTCTTGATTCTATTTATCTTAAAAAATGTTGTTGTAAATGATATCAGAAATTGCTGTGATTTTACTGAAGCCGACTTAGAGAAACTGTTAAATTTTATTTTACAAAAAGAGGCTTGAACAAGCACTGGAAACAAGCCATTTAGTTTGAAAAATCTTAGTATTTAAGGTTTAAATATTCTTTTCTAATAAATATATATTTATACTTTTACGGAATAAAGAATTATTTTTAAGAGTCTAATGTGATCCTTATTGGTCTTAATTGAATAATCTTCTAAAAAGTTCTAAGAGGGAAAAAAATCCAAATTCTTCAAAACATTGCCTAAGCCTTAATGATTATTAAAATATATGAATTAATTATTAAAACAATTGAAGATAATTAATTAAAATGCTCAAAAACTTCAATTAAATTGATTTTGATATATATAATTGTTTTTGTTATAGCCTTTTAATTGTATCACCATATTTAAAGAGTATACGAGCCGTAAATAAAGATTTTACTGTATGTAAATAATAAATTTTAATTAAAAAATACTAAAAAAAACATACATATAAGTTATAGAATATTTAATAACTTTCTCTCAATTTATATTTAATGATGTGACTCAAAAAATTGATAATGATAATCACCCTTAATGATCTTGTTAAAGCTATTTACTAATTGACAATGAAATTAAGAGATTGGACCTGCTTCCCTTTACAGGAATAGAAATAATTAAATTTAACTCACTTGTGAATATCGGCGTACTAGAGACTGTATCACAATTACAATTTTTGTCGCAGCACATAGTTAGAGAATCTTTGCTTTTGTGTATTGTTCCTCCGCCACCACCAGTGTGCGCCCTGAAAATAAACAATTCGTCCTATGAATAAAAAATTACTTAGTGATTGAAAATATTGTAAACTTTCAGAGCAATGATTTAAAAATAATAATATTACAACAAACTTAAAACTGCTTATGAAATAATCACAAAAGTAAGTATGATATATACAAAATATAAACATAAAGTAATAAAAGAAAAAAAATTCCAGGAGGTCCCAGAACTCAACGTCAAAAAGAAACGGGGGTGAGCAATTGATTGAAACCAAAATCTGATAACCCAATGGGCGTTCAAGAAAAACTTATAAATTTGGTCAAACTGTGACCATTTTTGCGATTACTGTAGTTAATTTCCCCTAACCCTAAATAACATTAGTAAAATAACAGTCAAAATAATTATTAAATTCATTTTTATTATTTGTTAAACTATGAATTTAAAATTTTCAAAACTTGTAGTCCTTCTATAGAAAAAATATGCTGAAAAGTTACTTGGAAAACGCCATTAAAAATCGCCTATTCAATCAGGATTATGATATTGTACAATAATTATATTATTATTATATATAATTAGTACAATACTAATAAAAAAACGTGAAAAGTCAACCTAAAGTAACCCAAATATCTGTAATCTATTTTTCTAATTCAGTTCAAATGATTTTTTAAATCGCAAATCAAAAGCGATTTTAAATATTCATAACTAATGTGACAAATAAGTTGTTGACACTTTTAGCAAATTTTTTATGAATAGCATTTAAATTATAAGGTAATTAAGTTTGAACTCATCTTTATAATTAAAATTCTCTTCAATCTAGAATTCCTGAATTCAATTCAATGAATCATATTTTAGAACATGTTAACGTTTTTTTGTAATTACATTATGAAAAGACATTGATGAAGTTCTCACCACACAATATATGAAAGCTTTCTTGAAAAAGTTATTGATATTATAATCATTTAATAATTAAGTTTAGACTTATCTCTATAATGAAATTTCCATTCAATCTTGAACTCTTGAATTCAATTCAAAGTTATACTGAATTTTTCTTTAGAACTTAATATCGTTTTTTGTAATTACTAGCTATCTTGAAAAAGTAATTGATATTACAATAATTTAGTCCTAATCTTTAGTTTAAGATGAATATCAAATTTATAATTAATTATAAAATAAACAAAATTATATAATATATCAGAAATATAAACCGTAGAATAAATATAATAAATATACTATATAACATAAAAGGAAATTTTAAATTTAATTATAAATAATGTGATTGATACGTTATTTACGATTTTAGAAATTTATCTTGTAAACAGCATTTAAATTTTTAAGTAATTGAATTCAAACTTATTTCTTATAATCCATTCAAAGTTAATATATTAGATCATAAATCGTGTTTTTTTTTATAAGTTAAGCAATAAACACATTTGATTTATGTAAAAAAATCTTCCAAACAAGTAATTCATGATATTGCAATAATTTAATACTAAAGTTAGTATGTACTTTGAGATTAATAGCAAATTTAAAAATGATTATAAAATAAACACAAATGTGCTGTAAGTATAATATATCAAAAATTCAAAGATGGTCAAACTGCAACCATATTTCGGTTATTATTGTTAATTTATACTATTTTTTTTTTTCATTTAAACTTTGGAACCGTAACCCTAAATAACAATTTTAGAACCACAGTCAAAAATAATAACACAATTGCTCCAACTTTTCTAGAATTATGACCATGATATGATATATATGATTATTTGTTTAAGTATAAATTTGAAACTAATAGAGAAATAAATATAATTTCAATAGTAATAGTGATAATAGTAATATTATAAGACGCAAACAAACGATTTGAAATATTCAGAAGTAATCCATTGATAGGTTAACATTTTTAGCCATTTCTTTTTTAAATAGCATTTAAATTATAAGATGATTAATATATTTATTTATCTTATAATTGCCTATATAATTTACCTGTAACTTACCTATATAATTATAAAATAAAATATTGCAACAGATATGGTGAATATTATACTTCAGAACAGAACATCGATATTTTCAAATTATATAATACAAAGCAATAGATTCATAAAAAATGTAATGAGATTCAATATAATTTAGTTCAGTAATTAGATTAGCCAAAAAACTATTATTTGGATATCAATTAATAATAATATAATAAAATTCTGTGTAGCTACAGAATTTCTTTTAATTACTAATAACAAAATATAACCGATTTATGGCAATTATTCTGCTATACTGCTGATCTTTAAAAAGGATTGATTCTCCAAAAGCGATATTCAACACTCAGAATTATATATTACATCAAAAATATAAGTACATTACATTCATCATCAATAAATATAAATTAAAAAATATTATTATATAAATTATATATTATATAAATTAAAAATATATTATTAAAGTAATTTTATACCTTGGTGCTTGCGATGTTTGAGCAAACGAATCGTTCATAACAAACATTGTTCTTCTCATTTTTCCTCCCAAAAGGCCGGCCTTGGAATCGACGATCTTGGGGCTGCCGACGAGGCCCCCGTCTGGTGTGCTCAATTGAAAGTGCTATAATCATAAGAAACACAGAATGTATTGTTTAAAATATATATCAGTATTAAATAATGTAAACATCATAAAAAAGTACTGTTTAAGTGAATAATAAAAATATATAGCAATTTTAAAGGGGTTATACTAGTGTAGAGGGGTGTATTTTAGGCTAAATGCAATTAATTTTTATACAATCATCTATATATAATTTCATTATCAACGTTACAAGAGTACAGAAAAAAATAAAATAAAAAAAACCATTAATATTAATAACTTGCAGTGGTTGAAGTGGGGAGTCTCAAAATGTAGACACCTGTATAATAAATAGATATATATTTTTATAAGGGGGTATTCTAGTGTAGAGGCGTGAATTTTAGAATTTTTTATTAAATAATGTAAATAACCTAAAAAGAGTATTGTAAAAGTGAATAATATAAATATATAGTATATTTTTTTAGGGGGTTATACTAGTATAGAAGGATGTATTTTAGGCCAAATACAATCAATTTTTATACTAGCATCTTCTTATGATTTATTTATCGACGTTATAAGAGTACAGATTAAACTAAAAAAGTTAATAAATTAAAAAGGCAGTGTTTGAATTGGAGAGTCTCAAAAAGTTGACACCTGTATAATAAATAGATATATATATTTTTATAAGGGGATATTCTAGACATATATTTTTATAAGGAGGCCTGAATTTTAGGTCAAAGCAATGAATTTTTATACTATCATCTTTTATAATTTCTTTATAAACGTTACAAAAGTGCAAAAAAAATTTAAACACTAAGAAAGGTTAATAAATTTCAAAATAGCAGTGGTTGAAATGGAGAATCTCAAAAAGTTGACACCTGTTTAATGAAAATATATATACATATTTATAAGAAGGTCTATTCTAGTCTAGAGACATGAATTTTAGGCCAAAACCAATAAATTTTTATCCTATCTTCTTCTTATAATTTCATAATCAGCGTTACAAGAGTACAGAAAAAATAAAACACAAAAATCATTAATATTAATAACTTGCAGTGGTTGAAGTGGAGAGTCTCAAAAAGTAGACACCTGTATAATAAATAGATATAATAAATAATAATAGATATAATAAATAGATATATATATATATATATATATATATATATATATAGATATATTTATAAGGGGGTATTCTAGTGTAGAGGCGTGAATTTTAGAATTGTTTATTAAATAATGTAAGTAACCTAAAAAGAGTATTGTAAAAGTGAATAATATAAATATATAGTATTTTTTTAAGGGGGGTAATTCTAGTGTAGAGGCAGGAAGTTTAGGTCAAAAGCAATCAATCTTTATACTAGCATCTTCTTATAATTTATTTGTAATAATTATAATTAATTTGTAATAAATAATTTTGTACAAGAGAACAGAAAAAAGTTAATAAAAATTAGCAGTGGTTGAAGTGGAGAGTCTCAAAAAGTTGTACACATGACCATGCTCACAATTGCAACCCTCCTAATAATCCAAATTAAAAAGGTTGTACACCTTTATAATATAATTGTATAATAAAAATATATATTTTTTCATAAGGTGGTATTTTAGTGTAGAGGCACAAATTTTAGACTAAAAGCAATGATTTTTATACTTTTTATAACTTCTTTATCAACGTTGCAAGAGTACAGAAAAAATTAAACAAGAAAATGTTATTAATATTAAAAATTAACAGAGATTGAAGTGGGGGGGGGTCTCAAGAAGTTGCCACGTGACCATGCCTACGATTGCAACCCTCCTAATAATCAAAATTAAAAATATAAATATAAATATTAATCTAGAATTATATCGCAATTAAAAAATAAATTCTTGACATAATATGGTGACTATTTGAAATAAAAAAAAATCAATTTCTTACCACTTTTTGAGTCTCTAGAATTTTTTAAAAATAGTAAAAATTTAAATTTGGTGATGAGGCTAGTATTTGCCTGCAAGAAGTCTATAAAGAATATTCTCCGAAAATTTCAAGTAAATCGGTCCAGTAGAACTCAAGAAATCGTATTGATTAAGATATTTTTGAGTAGAAAGCTTTTAAGCTTTTAAAGTTTTGTAAAATGAAAGAAACATAAAAAGATTATCATGGTTGAAAAATTAGTAGTGATTGAAGTGGAAGGTCTCAGAAAGTTGACACGTGACCATGCTCACAATTGCAACCCTCCTAGTAATCCAAATTTAAAAAAAAAAGATTATTAATCTGAAATGACGTCGCAAGTTAAAAAATAAATTCTTGACAAAATGGTGACTGTTTGAAAAAAAAAGGATCAATTTCTTACCATTTTTTGAGTCTCTAGAACTTTCTAAAAATAGTAAAAATTAAAATTTGGTGGAGGCTAGTATATGCCTGAAAGAAGTCTATAAAGAATATTCTCTAAAAATTTCAAGTAAATAGGTCCAGTAGAACTGGAGAAATCGTATTGATAAAGGCATCTTTGAAAAAAAGCTTTAAGCTTTTAAAGTTTTGCAAAATGAAGGAAACATAAGAGAATTATCATGGTTGAACAGCTGTATCACCGAAAATAATTTAAATTTTTAAAAATCCTCTTGTACATATATTCTTAAATAGTTAAACTTTAAAAATATGAAAAAAAGAAAGAACATTTTTTTGAATTTCTACACTAGAATAACCCCTTAAATTAAATTTTCTCAGATATCAAATATATGCTTCAAAAAGAGTATTGTAAATATATAATTAAAAATAAATTAAGTGTTTTTTAATAAATTGTAATTATTAATAAAAATAATATGATATCAGACAAATATTTCACATGTGCTCTCTACATTTCTTTATATGCTATAAGAATTATTTTTATCTTCAAAATAAAATTTAAAGCAATTAATTAGTAATTTTAAGCGAGGCAAACAATTTAAATACATTTATAATATAATGACTATCATTCTTTTTTTGCATATGAAGAAAAAATATCAATGTAAAATGTAGAATTTTATATTCCATATTTTTTTTTAACTTTTAACTTTTTAGTATCCCTTGAATTTCGCCTATAATAAAACATTGTAGATTTATTGTATTTTTATCAACTTGAATATTTATTTATTATCAAATGAACAAATCAAATATAAGTACATAACCAAAGGTATGAAGACAAAAATTTTTGTTTGCTTTTATAATTTTTCATTAATATATTTATCGTTTCATTATTTGGATAATGTTGTAAATTAGCTTACTCATTATGTATTTAATTTTTTAATTAATATAAATTTTATATATAATTATTTATAAGTGGCTAAATAATTTCCGTACATATTAACCCTATTATATTATCTAGTTTCTACAGAATTCGTTATAAAAAATTGTAAGGATTGTAAGTGAATGATGAAAATTATAAACTATTTTTTTATATCATAATAAAATAAAAACTAAAATAATTTTTAATATCATAAAATTATAAAGCACATAAAATGTAAATTTTAATACTTAATTTTATTACCATTACACTCTTTCAATTGCATAATAGTAATCAAAGTTTAAAATTGTGCTTTTAATTATGCTGCTTTAGATAATATAAAAAAATGAATCACAAAATTAAAAATAAAATGATTTCTGATCACTACATATTTATTTAATAATTATGGTAAAATTAAAATATATTTATTATTTTCACGGTTTTATATTCGACGTTGATAAAAAAATATTAAATATTATATCGCATACATTATATGCCAAAATTACTAAATCAATAATACTCAATAAGAATCGAGAATACAAATTAAATAACGAAAATAAACAACGTAATATTTTGTTTACAAACAATAAGATTTTAGTTGACATTTCTAAATAACAACAATAATGTTTCTATTAGCCAGTTGATGCTTTTAAAACACAATGCTGTAAATATAAGAAAAATACAGCATCGCCATTACGCTGACAAAGGACTTGGTAGAAAGTGAAAGATGATGAAAAATGAAAATCGAATTAAACTAAGGCTTAAAACTTAATGTACAAATGAAAATAAACATAGAATGTTGACAGAAACATTTATTATAAATGTATTTGTGGCCATAAGCATGCGTTTACAAGTTTTCCCAGATATGGGTGTGTGCGTAGATACGTGTATACCGCCATTACAGTGTGTAGGCGTTGAAAATGGAGAGGGTGAATAAGAAGCTAATACTAACATGCTTGGAGATACATAATAAACGAATTTATAGCAACAATTGCCGCATTTTATTTTAATAGCACACAAATAAATGAATAGATTTTCATATTTATTATTTACTCACTGTATTTGTTAACGAATAATTGCTTATATTCGCTGAAATATCATCCGGGCGCGGAGCCTCTGAGCACGGTGTAAAATTCCAGGAGTACCCGAACCCCGCAGGGGGGTTACTTGGCGCGGTACACATGTCGGATACGGCGTTCAAAAATAGACGCCACCGAGTAAAACTTAAGTCTTTGATTTATTTTATCGCAACAAACATTTGGGTAGCATATTTTGTTTATTTATTATTTATATCTCGAACTTAGAACATATACCACCAAAACTTCATTATCACAACAAAACAGTTTATTGACAATTACTCTCCGTACGCGGGATCAGCGCATTTTTGGCGAAAGCTTTCAACTTTCGTTGCCGCGCGTTGTTTTATTATCGACACTGGATTGAGTGTTTATATAACATTCGACAGCTCAAGATACCATAATTACATAATACATATCACATTTCACTACAGATAATTTTCAACTATTCAATACCATAATCTAGCAAATATAAAAATTACGACCACGACGCCATTTTATACCAACTTGTTATTCATCTTCTGTAAGAAAGAAACAGCGCCATTTGGCGCATTAGAAAACTTTCAATTCACGTTCGGCTCCAATAGATGGAGCTTTTAATTAAATTTAGACAATCAATTCTTCATGTCGCCCGACGAAAATCAGTTCATAATTAATAACAATATAATGAAGGTTCATAATTTTAAAGGAATAGCGATAAGCCTGCAGAGTGTTTTAAAAGTATTTGTTAACCTAAGGTGTTTGTAAATAACATCCAGAGCTGTGTATTTCATAACAATTATTACTTATTAGTGAGGTTATTAACTTTTTTGAGTAAATTAGTAATCTATTAATCTCAAACACACCCTTTTCGCAATTTGTTAATGTATAAAATTTTCTACTAAATTATTTGTGGCATATTTATTATTTTACTAAGTCTCCACTCAATCTTTTTTGGTTATTATTGAATTCAATCACATCTTTTGGTTACCTCTTTCTCGAAAAATATACCATGTCTTGTTTGTACACTTAAATAGGAGGGTAGTCATTGGAGAGAATATTTAAAAAAAAATTAATAAATTGTTATCTAGAAAGCTACAAAAGATATAAAAAATTTAAATATTTAAAAATGTATATTTTATAATATATAAAAGATGATAATCATACAAATGTACATCTCAATGTACTTTTAACAATAATTTCAAAGTTTTACTCGGGTTTGCGGAATTTTTTTCCAGCATATAGAGCATTGGTTCCAAGTTCCTCTTCAATACGGAGGATTTGGTTATATTTTGCCAAGCGTTCGGATCTGCAAGGTGCTCCAGTCTTAATTTGCCCTGTGCTCAAGCCAACAACTAAATCAGCAATAAATGTGTCTTCAGTCTCACCAGATCTGAGGATTATTATTATTATTATTATTTTAAGTTCCAAGGCATTATATTCTCTCTAAGCACGATATACCTGTGGGATACCATGGTGCCCCAACCATTTTTCTTAGCAAGTAAATGGGCTTGAATAGATTCAGTTACCGAACCTATCTGGTTTACTTTTAGAAGCAAACAGTTACAAGATTTTTTATCAATAGCAGTTTGAATGCGTTTTGGATTGGTCACCTAGTTTTATAGGAAAGTTATTGATACTATATAATTGTATGTAATATTATATAATAGCATATTATTACACTATTATGGACAATATATACTAACCGTTAAATCATCACCAACAATTTGCACTTTAGTAGCTGCAGTTAATCCAGTCCAAGCATCCCAATGATCTTGATCGAAAGGATCTTCTATTGATACAATTGGGAATTCTTTGATATATTCTTTATAAAGGTCAGTTAATTTTTCCACTGATAGATAATCTGAGGGCTTTGATTGAGGGTTCTTGAAATCTAGATCATATTTTCCATTTTTGTGGAACTCAGATGCAGCAACGTCCATTCCAATATCAATCTAAAGGAATTAGATTATGCATTAGATAAACAATAATACAAGAATGTTTGAATAGCAGTTTCAAAAACTCAAATATAAGAAAAAATGCTACAGGATTGTAATATCAAATATTAAAACTATAAAACAGAATTAACACTTAGGGTAAATATGTTAAAGAATTGATTTGAATTGAAGATTCAAAATTCAAAAATTAGAGCAATACCTTTCCAGTATAACCAGCAGACTGGATAGCTTCTTGAATAAGATGCAAAGCTTCTTTATTATTCAGAATGTTAGGTGCAAATCCACCTTCATCTCCAACTGCTGTAGCATCGAGACCAAACTTTTTGTGAATTACTTTTTTCAAGTTATGATAGACTTCTGAACCCATTTTCATAGCTTCAGTAAAAGATGTAGCACCTAATACAAAACTTTAACAATTACAATATCAACTAGCTATTTATATTAATTAGTTATTAGTAAGTTTGTTACCAGTAGGTAGAATCATGAATTCTTGCATAGCAAGTTTATTTCCAGCATGACTACCGCCATTGATAACATTGAAAGCTGGGACAGGAAGCACAATTTTTTTATTTCCAGCCAAATCTGCAATATGTTGATACAGAGGAACACCCTTTTTAGCAGCACCAGCTTTGCACACAGCTAATGAAACTCCTAATATAGCATTGGCTCCAAATTTAGATTTGTTCTCAGTACCATCCAGTTTCAACATAAATTTGTCGATCTGTGCAAGAAAATATATACTCAAAAGATAAACTAAATTCTTTTTGAAGATATTTTCCTGTCATGTTTTTATTGGTGACCACAATTCTATAAGTTTTATATCCATGGATATTACAGAAAATAATTAATTTGATTCTAAATAAATTGATTAATAGCAAATTAATACCAGTTTTATAGATATTTAAGAAAAGAGGAATTTGGAATTTAAGTAATTAACTCACTATTACATTCAATTTACCATGAGAAGCTGAATCGTTATACATTTTACACCTATATCATTATCATATTATGATTGCAAATGTAAAGATGTGTCTAATAGTGCTTTTATCAAATACAAATGATATAATAATTTCACATATTACGTAATAAATACTTCACGCAATCTGATTTTAAAGTAAGTATACTACAATGTATATATATATATATATGAGTAAGTTCTTCAAGGGCATACATCAAATAAATTTTTATTTGATGTATGCCCTTGAAGAACTTACTCATATTTCTCAACATCAAAATTAACTACTTTAACATATATATATATATATATATATATATATATATATATATATATATATATATATATATATATATATACTTCACACATACAAATAAGTTAAGTTAAATACTGTAAGTATTCGTAAGTGTTTTAATTGAATTCAGCTTTCGATTAAAATATAAAAACCACAAAAGCCAAGAAATAAATATTTAAACAACGTTCCTCACACCATAATTTTGATTACCTCTTCCTGTTGAGTAACCTCAAAAGATTGTTTAATTAACTCGGGGGCAATCAATTGATTAATATTGTGCAATGCTTTGGATACTCCTTTTCCCATATATTGTGTCTTATCATTATCGCGTAATTCAAGAGCCTCATAGGCCCCTGTGGAAGCACCCGAAGGAACCGCTGCTCTAAATAATCCTAATTCGGTCACTAAATCGACTTCGACAGTAGGATTACCCCTAGAGTCGAAAATTTGACGAGCTTTGATACTTTTGATCGGCATTTTAGAACCTGCGAATTCACAAATATTTTTTGTAAATAAAGAAGTATATGACATGATAAGAGAGTGGTCCTAGAAGAATAAAGGTTACGTATCAAGGTCAAATAAATAACAAATTTGTAAGATAAAATTGAAAAGTATAAAATTTATAAACCACATTTATGGTTTAATTGTATATCTGCACTCCATATTTATTAGTATTTTAAAACTTTAATATATATAAAAATCTGGAATTAAATTATTATTTTCTTACTGAATGCAATCGGCCGGCTATCACAATGCAAATAAAAAACTGAGAATGTATCTTATGGAAAACGTGTCCAGCAGTTATGAAACATAAACTGTTATCAACATGCAATTAATCGAAAACATTGTGAAACAGGGCTTGAAGTGCGTTTATGAATAAAAATTATGTCAGTGCAGGAAACTATTTCGTATTTTAACGCGATAAAAAACGAAATAGTTTTCATAGAATAATTTTTAACTTCCCGTAGGGCAAGTTATAGTAATCGCAAAAAAATCGAAAATGAAAATTTTTATATATATTTACGTTTCAGAGGTTCTGAACATTTTGGCATACCTTAGAAAAAATGGATGTATGTGTGTGCGGATACAAATTTTCGTCGACGATTTCGGGAACACGGATGAAGCGATTTGAATAATTCAAAAAACATTCGATTCGTATTGATAAGGAGACGTGCTGATTAGTTTTTGGTGAAGGCAGGTCTAGCCGTTCCGAAGATATGGGGCAAAAAGTGCCAAAAACGGTAATTCAGTTTTTAAGAGAACGGAGCGTCCGATTTGAATAATTCAAAAACATTTTGCTTGTATTGACAAGATGAAGAATTGATCAAATTTTCATGAAGGCAGGTCTAGCTGTTTCGGAGATCTAACAAAAAAAGTAAAAAAAAATGCCATTTGGCGCTCAAAAATGAACATTAGACATATGCATATCAAATTATCAGATATTTTATAGAGATTTTAACAATAAGTATAAATTTTGTTTACATTCTTATGGGTTCCGTACCAATGTTTACGCGTTAGACGGCGACGCGGCGCTTACGCGCTTCGATATTTCGTCTTTATGCAGTTAAAGCAGTGCGATTGCTTTGAAAAAAAGTTCAGAATTTCCAAAATATTTCAAAATAAATGATTTAAGATAGAATGATTTAATATGGTTCGAAATTTTATTAAAAGTTTCAAATCATTGATCAACTTTTATTGATTGTTATTGATTATTTTTAATAACTCGAATTTTGAATTGCGGTACGGGAAGTTCCAGCAATTGCCTTAAGACAGAATTCCACTTACAGCTAGTTATTTAGTTTAATTTAAACAAGACATACACATAAATTCATTATTATATAGAATAATGAGAATGAAATACATAAACGTAACTCTGAGAGAAATCCCAGAAAAGGTTTTTAACACCTGACTAAAGCAGGTTTGACCAATGCCAGGTTGAGATTAAAGAGGTTTTGATTCAAACGGATTTTTAAGCAGTTTTAATATTGCTTCAACATTATATAAGAAGAAGCATATTTCCATTACCTAAATATTATGAAGTAATCTATATTATAGCAGTACCCTAAATTATATTTTTAAATTTTGAAACTTTTGATAGAATAAAACATGTATTTATAAAAAATGTAAAAACTTTTTTTATTATTCATAACACTAAATATTATATAATATTTACAATCAAAATTATGTACAATAAAAAAATAAATTATCACTCTGCTATCTATCTATCTATTTAACTAAGTTATTATAACTATGAAGTCACCATTTTGATCTCTTGGACCAATCTTTTGGTGTCCAATGTAAACATTTTGGATCAATGCGTATAGTTCTTTTTTCCATAGATTTTTTATGGCTTTGAATTGTTTCTTGATTAACAGATATAATATATTGACCTTTATAATAATTAATTAAATTTAAATTTTGCAATGTTGATATCACATCATCTTTTTTAATACTGGTAAGTTCACATATTTCACTAAAACAAATGAGGAAATTAATAATTATTGAAATAATAATCAAACTAATATTTTATTTCTCATTACTTTATAGTTATTTGAGGTTTCTCATTATCTCCAACTGGTTTTAATGAAATAAGAATTTCTAGTATTGTTTGAGCCCAATAGCTTCGATATGATAATAAGCCTAAATCACTTAAAGGTTTCTCTGGGGAGCCTGTTTTTCCTTCAAATTTTGATAATTCATAGCCTGAATAATAAATTATTAAAATTATAAAAAATATTTTGAATGTTGTTCAATATGTTAATAATTGAATCATTGCTTTCTTACTAAATTCTATCAATAACTTTCCATATCCTTTCCTTTGATATGGTGGTAATGTGAGAATACAAGCTACATTATAGTCTTCTGTAGATTCTTTCTCCTTAGAGAAATAACCAACTATGTGGAAACCCCTGTTGTCAAACTCTGTCATCACATAGAATAAAAATGGATCTGTATCATAATACAGAGTTTTGTGATCTAAAAATAATTTGGCCAACAAGCAGAGGTTCTGAGCATAACATTTGCTCTTTCTTCCATCGATCTCAAAAAATGATATACTATTTTTCCTATAAATTTCATTTCCTGGAGGATGCCTCAAAATACATTTAATCAAATGCCTCTCTAAGCACTTTCGACTTTTTCTGTATTTGAGACAGAATTCACAAATATATATGCAAGGGAAGTGAATCATTTCCTGAGATATAATTAATAATAATACAACAACATTCATAATGAAGAATTCATGTGACACTTCAATTTATACCTGAGGGTAAGGTGCAAAATACCAAGGTTTTATTCTATGTCTACCTAATTCAATTAATTCTATATTTTTCATTCTAGTGACAACATCATCATGGTGAGCCACCATACTTCCAGACTGTCTAGGAGTAGTGGCTTCCGACTGAAAATATATTGATAATATAAAATACACTCACTTCAGAAGCCAACAATATCCAAATTTTCAGACCTCCTCACTCTTTGGTTGAGTTTCCTCATTTTCTATTGAAACTGCTTTTCGTTTTCTATTGATTTTCTTTTGAAGTGCGGCAGCTAGTACTGCTGATCCATTTAATAATTCAGGTGCTGTCGGACTTGTGGGCCTAGAAGATTCTCCAACTCGTTGGCTTCCTCCTCCAATTGAAGACTTTTTTGGAGTTGAAAAGCCTGTGCCACTTCCCGGTACATCTCGCCTTGGAAATTGTACTTTACGAGTATCTAAACAATCTTCTTTCACCCATTCGTCCAAACGTTTATTATCTATAATTAGACAGAAATTTAGAATGGTAAAAGAAATATATATATATATATATATATATATATATATATATCAATGTTATATAGCCTTCAAAGTAACAATGAAATATTACCATGAATATTTTTAGTTTTTGTGATTGCTATCGAACATATATCTTACCTACTTTTACTTTTTTTAGAATTACGCAATTCAATAAATTATAAATTACAGTTTACTACTATATAGCAAATACAAATTTTCAAAGCATTTTATTGGAAAAACTAGTCAACAGTTCTCACTTCTTCCCAAAATAAATATAAAAATCTTAATCACAAAAATTTGCCAATGTTTATAATGAGTTGCTATTTGGTTAATAATGGTTTCATTATTCAAATGTACTGACATCGACTAAGAACCGTTTTGTGCAAATTATCTATTTGTTAAGCTCCGAAGGAATACTTTGCCTTCCTACTTTATAATAATTAAATACTTATCATCGTCCTGTAACTATTTGTATATAATAATTTCATCTTTGTCATAAAATACACTTACAGTCCACATAGTGCACATAAAAACATCTATCGCCTTGTATATCTTTTATACTTATAATTTCTGCTAGTGGCCAATCTACGCCACCTTTCATTCGAACCGGTAATCGGCATCCTTCGACAAGGGAGTACTGAAAAACATAGTGAGGTTATGTTGACATTCTACAAATGTCATTTAAAGAATTTTCTTTTTCAGCAAATAATGAGACAAATTGGTATTCTGCCACTATTATTTATAATATTACCGCTGAATCACAAATAGTAGAGTCATCAATATCTACTTCTAGCATCTTTATTTTTGATCATTTTACTTTTTTAGCGTGAGAGTGGGAAAACTTTATCAATAATTCGGTGCCATACTGCCAACTGAATAATACAAAATAAAACATTTCTTTGACAACCATTTTGGTTTTTGATATGTCGACGAACGAACACGAAAAAAATACAAAAAGATTACATTTTTTACGTTATTAGTTTTGTGATTATAGTTTTAAGGTAAATAATTTACTACCTTACATAATTAATATGCATTTTTTGTGGAGATCAAATGAATTATTTTTCACATGAAAATATTATACAAATCCCATTGTTTTGTATTTGAACATTTTTTAATGTCATTGATATGATTTTATAAGAGATGTAAGGTATGTTGAAATAAATTTGATATAAAATAAAACTATATCGAAGAACGTACGCTAATAATGAATTTAAATTGAAATGTTTTTTTCAGAGGTTTTATTATGACCTACTTTCTAGTTCTTATTCTTTTCTTCTTTCAATTTATTCATTATTGATTTTTTATATTCATTATAAACATATATACTGAAATTTACTATTCAACAATATATACATTTATAATATGCATATTTCAACCAAAAACCATGTCTAAATTCTACTCAAGAACTGCCATTAATTTTTTCTTATTTTCTGGATGTGTATTCATATTGCTACTTTTATTCTCTTGGCAAAATACATCAGAAGTATCTCAATATCACAAGCATATCAAGATCAAAAATGTACTACATGATCCACATAAACTAATTAATCTAAATAATTTTCAATACAATATTAATAATGAAATATGTAAAGAGAGCAGCATAAAAGGTTTATTAATAGTAACATCTTATTCGGGTGATCCACAAGGTAGAAGTGCACATAGAAGAGCATTATCTAATGAACAGTTATGGGATATTCAATTTAAACGAGTATTTCTGCTAGCAAACATTCCTAAGAAGGACAAGTATGCAATAACGCAAGAGGCTTTGAATAATGAAAATGAAAGGTTTCATGATATGATTCAGGGCAATTTTGAGGAAGCATATAGAAATCTTACCTATAAGCACATAATGGGTTTAAAGTGGGCCACTGAAAATTGCAGGCATGTGGAATTCATAATTAAAATGGATGATGACATTATTGTAGATATTTATGGTATTTTACATGTGATAGATCAAAATGTTCAGCCTAAGGAGCTTTTGATGGGATACGTATTGAAAGATATGACACCGAAGCGTGAACCTGCTAATAAATGGTTTGTAAAACACGAAGAGTTTGCTTCAACCACTTATCCTACATTTTTGTCCGGATGGTTGTATATAACAAATCCACATACAGCAAAATTGCTTGTAGCAGAATCAGAAAATATTCCTTATTTTTGGATTGATGATGTTTATGTAACTGGAATATTAGCAGACTCTCTTAATATTAAACATACGAGTATAAATAAATATTATACTGTTCATCCAGAATATATTGAATGCTGCATCAATGACTGGAAAAAATATCAATTTAAATGTGACTTTTTGATCTGTACCAATGGAAATGATTTTAATTTATTTGTTAAATTTGCTACATTAGCATTGAATTGCAATAAATTGTATAAATGTTTGGATAGACCATTTGACAAAAAACTTGAAAATACCTGTGTTGCACATAGGCGCATAAATCCTCCTGATAGAGGAGAATCAATAATACAATCTATTAAACTGTAGCAAAATGTTTAATATTATTAAAATACAATCATTAATGCATATATTAAGGATAAGCATCGTGTGAATCTTTGATTATCCAGAAATCATCTATTACTTGACCCAATTTATCAACTGAAATTTGCTCAAAATATAAATGGGTTTCATTATGTGCCTTTAACTTTGTGTATCCATAATCCTAGAAATAAAAAGTAATTTCGTATGTAATAAATTATTCAACATAGTCAAATATTAGTGTTTAAATTGCAACACATCCAACCACAAATTCCAAAATAATCGGAAATTTCAATGGAACTGGTAGTTTTACTAGTTAATATTCTATTTACCTCACTCCTAAAGGCTGACCACTCTGGTAAATCGTAATTAAATTCAGAATGTCCTTCGTTACATCCAGCTGACCGGTTATGATGTGTACAGGTGCTTTTGGGTTTGTGTAAGGTTCAGTGTATGAACCATTTCGTACCTAATCACACACTTATTAACTTTACAAAAAATAGTGAATAAAAGAAAAACATTTTTAAAAACCGAAAATAGAAAAACAAACAATTTAGAAATGGCATGCTATCTAAAATTATTATCATCCATTTTTAAACCTATGAAAGCTGTAGATAATTGAATTAAGTTATTGTAAAAAATATATTAACAGTACGAACCTTATAATCATAAATAGGCCAAAGTCTTTCATAGGAATGTTGATGTGCTCCAATATAAACATCAACTCCATATTTATAGAATAAATTTTCTAATCCAAAATAGTGTGTAAATGGTAATCCAACCCGGACATATGTATCATGACGATGACAATCATCAGTATTGTTATTACTGCAATACATTGGTCTATGACCAAATGCTATGATCCAAGGATGAATTTTACGGTTTTCAGGTTTATTTGCTTCTTTCAGATCATTCTCCAGCCATTGATATTGATATATCAATTGTTTCATGCCATAATTTAAAAAATAATAAACTTCAGTGGAAAATGCTATGAAATGAATAGGGCCCATATTGAAACTGTACACTAATGACTCTGAATCACTAGGCATAGAAAAACGAGCTCTGTAGTGACTGAAGTTGCTGAAAAAATATAATAAATTAAAGTGATATATAGAAATCAAAAAAATGCTATTTACATACTATTTCTCCTCATGGTTTCCAACACAAACCATATATGGTACATATGCAGCAATAGTTTCAATTTGTCTCATAAAATCATCTCCAACTAGTCCATTATCTGTATTCATATCATAGGCAAAATCTCCAACATGTAAAATTGCATCATATAATCCCTTTTGAGTCTCCTCTTGTAGTCTAGATAATGACTGAGCATTTTCATTTCCCATATCACCAAAAATGGCCAAATGAGGACTCCAATCAGGGCTTTCTGGTCGAGTATTGAACCAATACTGTGAGGACCACCCCATATTACTTCCACAGTGATATACATATTTGCTATCTGGCACTAAATTTGGTAATACAACTCTATGAATATATTGTTCGCGATGCAATTCTCCTCCATCAACAAACTTAAATGAATATCCAAACTCTCTTAAAATATACCCGTTGATACCATATTCAACAATTGATTCAGCTGTCTTATTTTGGGTAGACCAAGTGACAACGATTTCTAACTCATTATCTAAAAAAATTTATGTAAAATAGAATCATTAATACAATAGATTAGACTAATTTTAATATATTGGTTGAATAATTTAAAAATTTAATATACATAAAAATAAATTATTTAAAAACTATTCAAATGGCATATATCTCATAATTTAAAACATTTTTATTTAAAAAAAAAATAAAAACGTTGAACATTTAAATACATACCTCCATAAGATAAATGCACTTGCTCAGGTTGATAAGATACATGTGAAAATGCATTTCCACAGAAAAATATTAAATAAAATATTGTGACTACGCATCGATACATATTGGAAGTATTATTCACAAAGTAAATATTAACTTAATTAACGTCTAGGTTCGATAAGCTTTGGTATGTAAATAAAATACTGCATAATCCGAATATAAAATATAAACAATCTATTCAAACAATTTACAAAACAAATGAATACAAATTGTGCAATCGAATGTCAGTCGAGATCTTTTTGACATTGACAACGTCAGAGATTAGAGGTTAAATTTAATCTTATAATAAATAATTTATAAACAAAATTTATTTTGATTTATCTTCGAAGCAGTTCGAGTCTTTCAATAAAAACGGTTTAATATTACCTTTAATGTTTAAAATAAATATATAATTCTATGATTTAAATGACTCATACACGAGTTTGCCCATTGTTTGCTTTTAATAGTACTTTTACCAGTACTTTCAATTGACTAATTACTTAATTTAACTTAATTTTTAAAATAAATATATAATTCTATGATATAAATAACTGTTATACACAATTGCTCATTGTTTTTCATAATTTTTGTACTTTTTTCTAAATTATTTGGTACTGATACTTCTTAAAATCATTTATAAACATTTTGTCTTTTTAATTATTGGATGGATACCTGTGTGAAAATTTTTGTTTATTTTATTTTTACAATTTTTATTTTTCTGAACTAATCAAGTCAAATGAGTCAAGTGTTTCCTTTTTTAAAAACTTGATTTATTACATTTTTCAATGTTTTGAGAAACTGTGTTTCTAGTTAAAAATGTGTTTGTGTTCAAAGAAAAAAATAAATACGTTGTTTGTTTTTTGGAAAATGTTTTTAGTTCAGCAAAAAATCATTCATGATATTAGCTATCCAGAAAAATGTATATATATATATATATATATATATATATATATATGGAACAAATATTAAATGTTAAATATAAACAATACAACACTCAGATTTTTAACACACACTTTATTTAATAATTACTAATGTTTCGAGACCATGGTTTGCCTCATCTTCAGTGTAATTTCAAAACAGTTACTTATATACTACACATTCTTTAATATTTTATTTAAATTACATTTAATTTTTGTAAATACAAAAAACACTATCACTTGCAGAGCTTGGCACAGTACTAAAACATGTGAAACATACAGAAATATTTTAAATAAATCTTAAGTATCGAGATGAAGAGACAGTTAAATGTAATTTAAATAAAATATTAAAGAATGTGTAGTATATAAGTAACTGTTTTGAAATTACAATGAAGATGAGGCATACCATGGTCTTGAAACGTCTGTAATTACCAAATAAAGTGTGTGTTAAAAATCTGAGTGTCGTATTGTTCATATTTAACATTTAATATTCGTTCCATATATATATATATATATATATAATATATATATATATAAATATTATATATATATATATATATATATATATAAATTGATATTATTTGTTTGATATATATCAAATACTTTCTTTTTTTCCTATATAGTATTAAAGTATATTATATATAGTAACAAAGTACAAGTACGAGTAATTATATATCACAAACCAATATTTATTTAAAAAGGGCCATGTGTATCTTTTATGATCCAAAACTCATCAATAACTTGTCCTAATTTATCAACTGATATTTGTTCTAAATGCATATGAGTCTTGTTATACACTTTGAGTTTGGTATAACCATAGTCCTAGAAAAATTAAATGAAATCAAGTAATATGTGCAAGTATATGCATCTTGTACTTTTAAATTCTTTTTAAATAAGAACAAACCTTGCTTCTAAAAGCAGACCAAACAGGTACAGTTTTATTAAAATTATCATGTTCCTCTTTACATCCAGCGGATCCAGTAACTATATGCACTGGAGCATTTGGATTAGTATAGGGTTCATTATA
>NW_020539724.1:17520323-17540838 GCF_003426905.1 Ctenocephalides felis | reverse complement strand
ATATCTATTTATTATACAGGTGTCTACATTTTGAGACTCCCCACTTCAACCACTGCAAGTTATTAATATTAATGGTTTTTTTTATTTTATTTTTTTCTGTACTCTTGTAACGTTGATAATGAAATTATATATAGATATGATATAAAAATTAATTACATTTAGCCTAAAATACACCCCTCTACACTAGTATAACCCCTTTAAAATTGCTACATATTTTTATTATTCACTTAAACAGTACTTTTTTTATGATGTTTACATTATTTAATACTGATATATATTTTAAACAATACATTCTGTGTTTCTTATGATTTATAGCACTTTCAATTGAGCACACACCAGACGGGGGCCTCGTCGGCAGCCCCAAGATCGTCGATTCCAAGGCCGGCCTTTTGGGAGGAAAAGAGAAAAAATGTTTGTTATGAACGATTCGTTTGCTCAAACATCGCAGCACCAAGGTATAAAATTACTTTAATAATATATTTTTAATTTATATAATATATAATTTATATAATAATATTTTATTATTTATATTTATTGATAATGAATGTAATGTATTTTTGATGTAATATATAATTCTGAGTGTTGAATATCGTTTTTGGAGAATCAAACTTTTTTAAAGATCCATGAGTATAGCAGAATAATTGCCATAAATCGGTTATATTTTGTTATTAGTAATTAAAAGAAATTCTGTTTAGCTATTTATTATATTATTATTAATTGACATCCAAATAATAGTTTTTCGGCTTATAGAATCTAATTACTGAACTAAATTATATTGAATCTCATTACGACATTTTTTATGAATCTATTGCTTTGTATTATATAGTTCGAAAATATCGATGTTGTGTTCTGAAGTCTAATATTTAATTAAACATCTATCATATCTGTTGCAATATTGTATTTTATAATTATATAGGTAAGTTACAGGTAAATTATAGAGGTAATTATAAGATAAATAAATATATTAATCATCTTATAATTTAAATGCTATTTAAAAAAGAAATGGCTAAAAATGTTAACCTATCAATGGATTACTTCTGAATATTTCAAATCGTTTGTTTGCGTCTTATAATATTACTATTATCACTATTACTATGGAATTATATTCATTTCTCTATTAATTTGAAAATTTTAAATTTATAGTTTCACAAATAATCATATATATCATATCATAGTTGTAATTCTAGAAAAAATTCTAGGAGCAATTGTGCTATTATTTTTGGTTGTGGTTCTAAAATTGTTATTTAGGTTTAAATTAAACCTAAGCAATTACAGTAATTATATTTATATTGAAAATAGTTTTTTGCGTCATATAGTATATTATTCATTATATTTATTCTTCTATTTATATTTCTGATAAAATTCATATGCATCTCAACCTAAATTATTGTGTTTTGCAAGAGAGCTTTTATATATTGTAGGAACTGAATCAATGCCTTTTCATTATATAATTACAAAAAACGATACATTTATGTTTTAAAGAATATTTTAGTATAACATTGAATTGAATTCAAGAGTTCAAGATTGAATGGAATTTTAATTATAGGGATATGTTCAACCTTAATTATTAAATTATTATAATATCAATTACTATTTCAAGAAAGCTTTTATAAAAGGGAGGAACTGAATCAATATATTTTATTATATAATTACAAAAAAACGATATTATGTTCCAAAATATGATTCAGTTGAGCTTTCAATGGAATTTAGGAGTTTGAGATTTAATGGAATTTCAATTGTAGAGATAACTTTAAACTTAATTATTAAATTATTGCAATATCAATTACTTTTTTAAGAAAGCTTTCATATACTGTAGGAACTGAGTCAATGTATTTTATTATATAATTACAAAAAAAATAACGATATTATGTTCTATAGAATAATTCAGTATAACTTTGAATTGAATTCAGGAGTTCAACATTGAATCGAATTTTAATTATAGAGATATGTTTAAACTTAAATATTAAGTTATTATGATATCAATTACTATTTCAAGAAAGCTTTTATAAATGGGAGGGGTGTATTTTATATATAATTACAAAAAAACGATATTATGTTCTAAAATATAATTCAGTAGAACTTTGAATGGAATTCAAGAGTTCAAGATTGAATGGAATTTTAATTATAGAGATAAGTTTAAACTTAATTACCTTATAATTTAAATGCTATTCATAAAAATTGACTAAAATTTCTAACAACTTATTTATTACATTAGTTATGAATATTTGAAATTGGTTCTTTGGTTTGAGAATTAAAAAGTCCTTTGAACTGAATTAGAAAAATAGATTACAGATATTTGGGATACTTTAGGTTAACTTTACTCGTTTTTTTATTAGTATAGTACTAATTATATATAATAATAATATAATTATTGCACAATATCATAATCTTGTTTAAATAGGCGATTTTTAATAGCGTTTTCGAAGTTTAAATGAATATAAATAATAGAAATTAACTTCAATAATCGCAAAAATGTTCAGTTTGACCAAATTTATAGTTTTTTCTTGAACGCCCATTAGGTTTTTTATATGATTCTTCTAATGATGGTTTCAATCAATGCCTTCACCCCGTTTCGTTTTGACGTTGAATTCTGGGACACCCTGGATTTTTCCTTCTTTTAATACTTCATGTGTTATTTTGGATATATATTATACTTACATTTGTGATTATTTCATAAGCAGTTTCAATATTATGATTGAAACTTCTCATTGTTCTAATATTTATTAATATTTTCAATTACTAAGTAATTTTTTATTCATAGGACGAATTGTTTATTTTCAGGGCGCACACTGGTGGTGGCGGAGGTACAATACACAAAAGCAAAGATTCTCTAACTATGTGCTGCGACAAAAATTGTAATTGTGATACAGTCTCTAGTACGCCGATATTTACAAGTGAGTTGAATTCAAATTATTTGGGAAGATGGTCCAATCTTTTAGTTTAATTTAAACAAGTTCATTAAGGGTATCATTATTAAATTTTTGAGTTATTTAATTAAAAATACATTTTGAAAGAATTATTCAATGGTCTTTAACTTATATGTATGTTTTTTTGCATTTTTTAATTAAAATTTATTATTTACATACACAAAATCTTTATTTATGGGTGGAATACTCCACCAATATGGAGGTACAATTAAAAGGCGATAAAAACAATTATATATATATATATATATATATATATATATCAAAATCAATTTAATTGAAAGTTTTGAGCATTTTAATTAATTATCTTCAATTATTTTAATAATTAATTTATATATCTTATATTAAAGTTTAGGCAATGTTTTGAAGAACTTTGCAATTTGTTCTCTTTTATAACTTTTTGAAAGCTTCTTCAATTCAGACCAATAATGATCGCATTGGACTCTTAAATATAATTCTTTATTCCGTAAAAGAATATATGTACATTTAAAAAAATTAATCCTTAAATGCTAAGATTTTTCAAACTAAATGACTTGTTTCTAGTGCTTGTTCGAGCCTCTTTTCGTAAAATAAAATTTAACAGTTTCTCTAAGTCGGCTTCAGTCAAATCACAGCAATTTCTGATATCATTTACATTTAAGATAAATAGAATCAAGAACTATTTTACTTTTGTTATTCCATTTGACGATATTTACATAGATGATTCTGGTAGAAATCTACTGGAATCCTTTCATAGTTATTATATTTGTACTTTTTAGATTCTCGAGGAAAGAAATATTATTAACTTATAAGATTTAACCCATGTGTATATATGTTTGTGTAAGTGTATCCTGATAAAAACTTCTTTTCAATTATGATTTAAAAATATTTTTATGTTTAATAATAATTACGACATTAATTATTGAATAGGAGTCTTAATAAGTGAATATAATCGCCAATAATGTTTGAAACAAAATTGCGAAATCTTTATGTAAGCCATTTACTTTGTCAACTATTTGATTAAAAGATGAAATATATTCTTTATAATTGCATCACGAAATCAAACTAATTCCATCTTATTCAATCATATGAATAGATTCATTTTTTCCCCTAGCTGCAACTATGGTGGACACTAAACCTCAAATAGTTGCTGCAGCAGCAACAGCCGCGGGAACAACAACGGCTGCTGTGGCGGCAGCGGCCAAGCACTTCATGACGCCAATTGGACCCCTCCAGCTTACGGGCGAAGAGGTCAACGAGATATTGATGAAACGAGCGGTGCAGGCGGCTAACGTGCAGGCTGGTCAAGGAAATAATAGCGGCGGCGGAGGCGCTGGAGGCGGAGATGGCGGACACTCGGGGGAATTGGTCATCGGAGAACTGCAGGGGATTCACATACAAAGTGAGTAGAATTTATTGTTATAGAATTATTTTTCTAAGAATTTATTTTCTAAATTTTTTTTAAGTAGAATTTATAACTTTGATTTCAAAATAAAGTGTCATATTATATTATTGTTAGTATGGGTTGCACTTTTTTATATCCACGATAAGTTTATCTTGAATAATTTAATTATAACAATAGTATTATATATTGTTAGAAAAGCAATAAATTTATTTACAAATCTGTATATAACGTTCTCTAGAAAAAATCTTAAAAATTGACTTCATAAAAAAAAAAATCAGTAAAGTTCAATATTCAGTTAGCCATTGGTTACATTTTTTAAAATTTACATTTATATTGCTGAAATTTTTTTACAACATACATATTATTATATATGGTTAGAAAGTTATAAAATTATCTACAACTTTGTATATAACACTTTACCACATTTCGAACAAACTTATTTACAAAATACAATATTATAGTTAATGAAGAAAGATAAATCTAATATTTCAATTTTAAATGTCAACAGTCAAAAAGGACCACACACAACTTCATTGTGTTGAGTACTTTGTTCATAATTAAATGCAGTAATTTTAAACCATTTTATATATAAGATTATAATAACTTGTTTTGCTGCACGTTTATTAACTTCCCGTAGGGTAAGTTATTGTAATGGGCCGAAAATTGGAATTGAATTTTTTTACATTTCTCGACGTTTTGAAGGTTTCTGAACGTTTTGGCATACCTCAGAAAAAATGGATGTGTGTGTGTGTGTGTGTGTGCATGTATGTATGTATGGATACAAATTTCCAGTCACGTTTTAGGGCGCACGGATCAACCGATGTGAATGGTTCAAAAAACATTCGATTCCTATTGATAGGGAAAAGAGCTGATTAGTTTTTGGCAAAGGCAGGTCCAGCCGTTTCGGAGATACGGAGAAAAGAGTGCAGAAAATAGAAATCGAATTTTTGAGAGAACGGAGTATCCGATTTGAATGATCTAAAAAACATTTAATTAGTAATGATTGGGGAAAGTGTTTATTAGTTTTTGGCAGAGGCAGGCCCAGCCATTTTGAAGATATGGAGCTAAATATGTAAAAAATTTCAGTTTTTGAGAGAACTAAGCGTCCGATTTAAATGATTCAAAGAACTTTCTGCTTGTCTTAACAAAATAATTGATTTTGGAAAAAAAAATTTTGTTCCAACTTCTTTTTTTTTTTTAGTTTTTTGTATATCGAAAATATTTCAGATTTTATTTTTAATTCTGATTATAGTTCTAATATACTTCACAAATAATTTCAACTCTGCAATTTAGTTTATATAATTCTTATAAATATTAGACAATGTTACAATATTTATAATAATCTATTTGAAAACATTCAGTATTTCTCGAACATTTCGTTACGGTACGGGAAGTTTCAGCAATTTGCCTTAAGGTACGATGCCATAATTGCCACAAGACAGAGTTCCACTTACAGCTAGTTTTATTATAAATAATTAAAATATAACATTAGTATTATATATTAGAAAGGTAATAAATTTATCTACAAATCTGTATATAACGTTTTCTAGAAAAAATCTTAGAAATCTTAAAAATCGACTTCATAATTGAAAAAAACTCAAAATGAAAGCATAACAATATTTTTAATATAAATACAAAATATTAATAAGCCTTTCTTGTTGTACTTGTATTTTGATTTTTTTTAATTTAATTTTGTAAAATCTTTGCTAAAATTCCAGAACAATTATTTTTGTTTCTAAATTATCTTTTTAACAAAAATGTATTTGAATAACACCATCTATATTTGTCTAATTAGGTCTTGGAAATCAAAAGATGGGTATGGAGGAAACTGATGATTCTCAAAATACAGCCTCGACTCACTGTCCGAAGCTTGAACCAATTGTGAGTCTATCACCTAAGGTAAACGTAATGTAGTTCCAATGAAATGTTCTGTCTGATGAAAATGCTCAAAAGAGAGAGAGAGAAAGAGAGAGAGAGAGCACCTTTCGCCCTGCACAGAACTTTCAGTGTTGTTTTGTTTTTGCTCATTAAATGCTTACCTTTCTGATTTTCTTTAATAAAATATATTAATAATCATCTACTATACTAAACCATCATCAGACGTTGAATGTTATTGTTTTACTAACATTTGTAAACATCTTTGTTTATTTATATATAAAGCAATGTTTGTTATTGTATTTTATGTAACTAAAAAGACTTATCGATGTATTCTAGTTATTAACTTATCCTTGCTAATAGACTGATTGCTTTTATGTTGACTCATTGCTAATAATGTGCTAAAACTATAATGTTTTAATTTTAACATCAACACTAAATTGGGATTTTTAAGACTCATTTAGGGTAGATTTAAAAAGAATCAGAAGAGGCATATATTTTTTGAGCATTTACAAATTTATTCATTAGCTTTTATATTTGTTATTTGTTTTGCTATATCTGTTTGCTATATATATATTCGACTATTTTGAATTATTATAGCATACATTATTTTTTACAGTCTTTAATAATTCTTGTTTTAAAACTGTTGACAACAATTTATATTATTTTTAACACGTTCAAATATAATATTCATATCTGCACATATTTTTAAGTTTATGAAGATTGTGCAATTTCTTTTACTTATATATGTAATACTTCTACTTATACATATAAAGTAATACCAATTGATCACAAAAGAAACTCTAAATGAATAATTTTTAAATGGCTTATTTTTTCAATATCTAAATGAAAATATTCTGAAACTCAATGCTAAGATAAAATTATCTATCAAAACACACACACACACACATATATATATATATATATATATATATATATATATATATAACTGATGTTTTTCTTTCTATATAGACATGCTTACATTTTTATTATCAAATTTAATTTTAAAAAATCTGTTTTTACATAAATGAAAAAATTATCATATCATTATTAATATTCAATTTTATCTTTACATTTAAGAAAATTAAAATTGCCAGTAGACTCTAGATTTATCGCTAATAGAATATAATACAAATTTTATTTTCTAGAGACTATTTCTATTTATTTTGTAAACAGCTCAAACTAATAGAAATTGGCTTAATAAAATCATCATATTTTTAACCAAGATAAATAAAATACAACCTACCAGGGTTATTGCTTACGTCCAGCATTAGCAGATAGATCAGAATAATCTCAATTTAATAAATTGATTTTCAGTAGATTTTGCTTTAGAAGTCAGAATACAGAAATTAATGCTTTAGTTTATCCCTAAGTTTCAATTTATATTGAAGACTGTAATTATGGTTTTTGTGCATATTACTTTCATATAACTAATGTGAATAAAAGATAAAAGTTCAAACAGTATTATCTTTTTTATATAAAGATAATATATGTTTTACTATTCTTTGAAGAAATTGGATAAGTAAACATATGTTTTTAAAATGTCTGTTAAAATAAAAATTTGTTTTTGTATTTTGTATTTGATGTTTGTTTATCAATTTATTTGATGTAATGTAGTTTTTAATTCTTCAACAATTAAAAGATTAGGAGAGATTATTTTCAAAACATTTAGTATAATGAAGATCCTCAAAATGTTTTTATTATAATTTTGTAATTGTATCTCAATTAAAGAAAAAAGCTCAAAATAATTAAAATAAACCATTTAGTTGACAACTTTTATTTCATCATATACAAAGGAAGTCTAATTTTAGGCTTTGCGCAGGAAGGGCTTTTCCAGTGTTTTGTTTTATAGATTCTTTTCAATATAAAGTCTTACAACAATTTTTTTCAATTTTCTTTATAGCTTTATCTATAATTTTATGTAGCGCAACAGATAAACTTTCCATATACATATTATGGAAATCTTTCTCAAACACCTAGAAATAATTTCTTTAAAAGAAAAATAATTGATTTAATTAAAAATTGCGATTGGATATGATTTGTAATTGATTGTAAACTTTATTTAAATACATTGTTCAGTATTCTTTTAATTGAGATACAAGTTTTGATATCGATTAGAAAATTATTAATTAAAATTTGGTATTGTTTTTAAGAGCCAAAAAATAAATGTTTCTATTCTATCTACAGCAAGGAACACAAGTGACGCCGAAAGAGAGACCTTATTCCTGTGATGACTGTGGGAAATCTTTTCTGTTGAAGCACCACCTTACAACACATGCTCGAGTACATACAGGTAAGATGCATATGCTTACTTGTTTGGTGTATTTTTAATTTTTTCTTCATTACATGAAGTAACTAAAAGTAAAATTTTTTTTTTTTGTATATTTTATACATCACTGTAATAAATAAGAAATAGATACACTATGGTCATAAAGTTTTTTTATAAAAAATGTTATTTTACTATAACTATCCTGAAATGATTGTATTTAATTTATCCAGTACTGTTTTTTATTATTAGGATTTATATTGCTTACTTTTGACTTGCTTTTCATTTACTGTTTGTATAATTTGTAGGAGAGCGCCCACATATTTGCGTTCATTGTGGAAAGAGCTTTGCTCACAAACATTGTCTTAATACACATCTTCTGCTACATTCTACCGAGAGGCCTTACCAGTGTCAGGAGTGCAAGAAAAGTTTTACACTCAAACATCACTTGTTGACGCATTCAAGGGTAATAATAATATATATTATGAACTTGTAATTATTTGCAAAAAACAAGTGTATCTCATACCAAAGCAAGCTTTATTATTTTTGTTTTTTAACTATGTTTTATGAAGATTTTCTTTTAGAAATAGCTAAAATAAGGATATAGTATGATTATCATAAAAATGAGAATGTAAATTTTAATAATTGTTAATTCATTAGGTGCATTCACGAGAAAGACCGTTTGTCTGTCAGGAGTGTGGTAGAGCTTTCCCATTGAAGCGACATTTAGTAACACACAGTAAATTCCATGCTGGTGAGCGTCCGTTTGTTTGTGAAGACTGTGGAGAAAGTTTTGCACAAAAAGATCATTTGGTAAGAATAATTTTATAATGATTTTTTTATATTTAATAAGCATCAATAATAATAATCACTATATTTGAGTTATGAAGATTAAATTTAATTGATGAATGAAATTCTGATATAATAGCTCATCTATTGTGATTTTATTTATAATAATTTATTTTAATAAACTGTTTATACATCAAACAAATTTGAAAAAGAATTTGGTTTGAAAACTGTTTTTTATATGTGTCTTATTTTATAGGTAATGCACTCACGTTTCCATGGAAGCACAAACCCATTTGTTTGTCCAGATTGTGGTGCAACATTTCCAAGAAAATTCCAACTTGTCAATCATGGACGACTTCATGGTCGAATTCCACATTCATGTTCAGTTTGTGGGAAAGAATTTTTGCAAAAAAGGACAATGGTAGCACATATGAGGTACACTAGTTTTATTATAATAGAAATTTAAATGAATTTAAAGAAATATTAATTTAATTTTATTAATATTTTATAATTGGAGTTAATCCTAATTTTTTTTATTAGGCTTCACACAGGTGATCATCCATTTGCGTGCAACCAGTGTGGTGAAAGTTTTAGAGTGAAACCAGAACTTACTCAACATACTAGACTTCAACATGGTACTGGAAATAATACAAATAACACTAATAATCAACAAAACAACACTACAGATCGGCCTGGATTTCCTTGCAGGTAATAGAATCTAACTTAAGCAATAGTATTTTGTTTTTGAATATATTTGTGCAATCATTTCCTAGCCTTCAAAGTATGATTAGAGCAAAATAAATATAAAACAATGAAATGAAATGAACTACCTTGTTCTTGGACAAATAAAATTCTCATAAATTTCTTTAAAAAAAATTCTATGACAAATTTAAAATAATTAAGGTATTATATATTTTTATTGTATTATTTATAATACCATATTATTAATACACTAATTGAAGATAAGTGAAAAAATCAAAACAATTAATTTTATTAAAAATTCATAACAAAATAGGTAACAAGAAGTGAGATACTATATTTGTTACTTATTGTAGATTTTCTCCAAATTTAGTACTTCATTATATAATAACTCACTACAATTTAATAAATTCCATAGGGAGTGCGGTAGCGCTTTCAACAGCCGTGAAGCACTTGCATTGCATTTGCGTCTTCATGCAGGTGATAGAACTCTTGTCACAGATTTGTGTGCATTAACTGCTGCCTTACAGCCGTCACATTTCTTAGCCCAAACGGGTACAGGTAAATAAAAATTTGTTATACAATAAAATTGATTAAAATTAAGTTGTTCATAATTATTTAAATTTATACAACCATAAATATTGATTTCATTACTTGCAGTTGTAAGTCAACAAGGAACTGGAACAACAAATCAGGGCCTGCAAATAATCACTTCTACAGGAGCTGTTGTGAGTCATGGCGCAACTCAAACACCTGTTGCTCCTGCTCGCACTAAGAATCATTTTTGTCAGGATTGTGGCAAGGGCTTTGCCGCAAAACATGGATTATTACAACATAATAGAAGGTTAGTTCAAAATAGTTTTCAATATTTTAATCATCAAGATATTATGTCTTCTACACTACCAACTGCAACTATCAACAGTTGATATAAATATATATAAATAATATATGTATGTATAGTTATTAAAATAAGTGTATAAAAATTGCTTTATAGTAAAATGGATACTCAAAATTCAAGTTATTATAATATTTTTCTATTTATAGGCATCCAAATGGGGCTTGTACATTGAGAACACATGTATGCGAACAGTGCAACAAGGCATTCTTCCAGAAAAATCATTTATTATTGCATCAAAGACAGCATCAAGAGCATCCTAGAAATCAGGTCAGTAATGTATGCTATCTGTAATCTGTAATATATATCCGAATCGCTGGTTTTATATTTTCTCGACGGTTCAAGTCTTTCTGAATCGTTTGAGACAATTTGTCGGAGTTTTCTAAATGACTATTATGTTTTCGCGTCGATTGACCGGGAAGACAATTTTTAGTTGTTGTGGGGAAGGTCTTTGAAATAACAAATGCCATTTAAAGATACAATAAAAAGAACAGTATTTTATATGAATCTGTTTTTTAAAAACCATTTTTGCGGACTTTTAGTAAGAACTTTTTATTTCGATTAATGTTATATTTTTTTATATATGGTGTTATATTATATCTTATATTTTTCGATCTTATACTTTTCACTTTTGAGCCTTGTATACAATTCTATTCCACTATTTTCATAATTAATTTTAAAAAAATAGCTTTTGTTTGTTTGTTTTCATAATTTTTGGTAATTTATTAACTTCCCGTAGGGTGTTATTGTAATGGGCCGAAAATCGAAATTGAAATTTTTTACATTTCTCGACGTTTTGAAGGTTTCTGAACGTTTTGGCATACCTCAGAAAAAGTGGATGTGTATGTGTGTGTGTGTGTGTGTGTGTGTGTATGTATGTATGCATACAAATTTCCAGTCACATTTTAGGGCGCATGGATCAACCGATTTGAATGGTTCAAAAAACATTCGATTCCTATTAATAGGGAAAAGAGCTGATTAGTTTTTGGCAAAGGCAGGCCCAGCCGTTTCGGAGTTACGGAGCAAAGAGTGCAGAAAATAGAAATCGAGTTTTTGAGAGAACAAAGCATCCGATTTGAATGATCTAAAAAAACATTCAATTAGTAATGATTGGGAGAAGTGGTTATTAGTTTTTGGCAAAGGCAGGCCTAACCATTTCGGAGATACAGAGCTAAATGTGCAAAAATTTGCAGTTTTTGAGAGAACTAAGCGTCCGATTTGAATGATTCAAAGAACTTTCTACTTGTTTTACCAAAATAATTGATTTTGGAAAAAAAAATTTTGTTCCAAGATTTTTTTTCAATTTTTTTTTTTCAAATTTTTTTTTTCTATATCGAAAATAATTCAGATTTTAATCGTAATTCTGACTAAAGTTCTAGTGTTCTTTAAACAAATATGTTTAACTTTGCAATTCAGTTTATATAATTCTTATAAATATTAGACAATGTTACAATATTTATAATGATCTATTTGAAAACATTCAATATTTCTTGAACATTTCGTTACGGTACGGGAAGTTCCAGCAATTTGCCTTAAGGCACGATGCCATACACCCCACTAGTTTAGCTATAAATTTTCGAAAACTGGTACAATCCGGGATAAATATTGCTTTTAGAAAAACACGGGACACAAGGTGCTAATCCGGGACTCTCCCGGCCGAACAACGGGATGTATGGGCACCTTAATATAACGCGCATTCGTTTTTCATTCAATATTATAATATTTAAACTATTGGGTTGTTCGGAAAGTAACTTCGTTTTTTTATAGACATTTTGGCACGTAATTTTCGTACAGTAAACAATTACTTTAGTAAATTATGTATTGGCAGTTTTGATCGAATATCTTTTGTCATATTTCTCGTATCAGCATAATTCCGAAATCATAAATGTTTTGGTCATTATTGGAAAAAAATTGATCAAAGTGCTTTTTGACTGGCTGATTTGAGGTAAAGGGTTTACCACCTAAAAATTTTTTTAGTGGCCGGAACAAATAATGGTTCGATGATGACTGGTCTGGAGAATATGATGAATGTGTCATTGGGTCCCATTCAAGCTTCAAAAGCTTTTGGCGATTGACCAAACTTTTGTGAATTCTAGCGTCGTCTTGATGCAGGACTATACTTTGTTGTGGGTTAATTCTGACCTTTTCTATTGAACTACATTGGTTAATTTATCCAACTGATGACATAAGGCATTTGAATTAACCATTTTGCTATCCTGAAAAAGCTGAAAAATTAACAACTCCTTTAAAATCTTACCAACATACTGCATCACCTTTCTCTGTCAAATTTCTGCTTGCACCTGTTTTGAGCAGGTTCTTCTTTTTTGTTTTATGGGGAAATACGTATTTTGTATTCTTTACATCCCATTTGAAATTTCTAGTGGCAATTCACTTTAAAACCTGATAATTTTCAAGACTTCAGAGGCGAATCGCGGACGCCAGTGCGACGACACACGTTTCTTTATAAGAGAACCATATATTGAGTTTCCAGGAAAATCTCAGACCTTTTGAGTGGTCATGAATTGTTAAATTTGATAAAATTTTTACTTAATGGGATCTCATTTATTGTTATTCGCCAGTTTGCATCAACTAATGCTTTTCTCGCGTCTTTATCAGCTTCAACCGTACTTCTTGGACGTGGTGCATCTTGGACATCAAATTACCAGGAATGAAATTTAGCAAACCAATTTTGGCACTGTAGAGACACGTTATGAATGCTGTGATTTATACTAATTCTGAATTTCTTGTAGTATGGTTCCCATACAACGTGATAGCCGGTATTATCATATTACACTCAGCGCGTTATCGGAGGGTTGACGTAGTTTTATAACTAAATTTATAGGAACAGCTTTTGATTTTATATAATACAATAACATAAAGTGATAAAATCTAAGGCTAGCAATTAATAAAAAAAATTAATTGGCTGAACCAATACATATTATTCAATCAATATAATTTTTCTCCAGGGTGATAGTCAGCAACAACAATCTGGTAGCAATGGAATTCAACAGCAACAACAACAGCAATCAGCTATTCAGTCATCAAATAACATTCAGCAACAACAACAGCAGCAGCAGCAGCAGCAACAACAACAACAACAGCAACAACAAGGAAATGATAATGGACTCTCAAATGTATGAACCATTAAATTTATCTAATTAAGCATTTATATCAAAATTGCCAAAACATTACATAAACATTTTAGCAGCAGCAATCTAACAATCCACTTAATCTACAACAACAATCAAATGGAAACAACAATGGCGAAACAATGGCTCATGCCATGGGCCACCAAATTACAGGGTCTCATCTTGCGCAAGTGCAAGTTTTACACACGGGTGGTGGACAACCTGCACAAGTTATCAAGTATGAGATCAATATACCACAACCGCCTGGAGTCGGGGTTGTGAGAGACAGACAGACAATGGAGTAATATGTCAATATGCTATTTGTTATTGTGTTTTAAAGGATTTTTTAGCTATTATGTGGATGCAGTGAATGTGAATTGAAACTAAAATATTTTATTAAAATTATTTGTCATCGACAATTTCTTATCTGGAAGTATTTCATACTGGATAATTAATACTATATAATGAATTATGTATGTTACGGATTTATATATTCGACTTGAAATGAAGATTTATAGAATTTGATAGAATTGAAATGGTAAATGAGCTATTACAAACATCAGACATTCAAATGTAATTTATATATTGGTAGCGCATTTTATATATTTTATATATTTTAATTAAAAATTACTATGAGATCATTATTAAGGTCAGATTTGATGTACCATTTGTTTAACATCGGACAAAAATCACCCATTGTGTGCAATTTATTTTTAGAACTTTAAAGAATTTGTTGATGACAGATATGTGATCTAATTCATATAGCTAGAACTGTAAAAATGCCAAGCATACCCGGCAAAAAATACATTAGCATCTTTTAAAGATAACTTATATTATAGGATCATTTTATATAGATATGTATTTAAATATTTTACATTTCAAAGTTTGTTTGGAAATTTATTTAAGCTTTAATCATGATGCATACAACCAATCTGCTAAAATATTTTTTGCTTATATAAATATGTACACACAAACACACATCTATAAAATCGTATGTATTAAATTACATATATTATTTATGTACATTATTATGTATATAAGCTTCGTACTTAATATATGTAATTTAATAAATGCACACACACATATACACATACGTGTGTATATACATATATGTGCACATACATATATATATAATTTTATTTACACATTTACGCGTATGATGAATGATTTATTTTAATATATGTGTAAATGGCTTATTTTATCAGTCATTTAACATAATTAAGTACATTTTAATAATTGATAATAAACAAATATAAATGCCCAGTATTTATTAAATTTTATTTTTCACTTTATCTCCGTGCGGTCTGATACTGTTTTTGTTTTACCTTGAATATGTATATATATATGTAATAATTATACAATAAAATTTTAATGATATAATTTGGAAACCATTTAATGTTGTATAATTATTTAAATTTATATAAATTTTAACTCATATCAATTTTCGTAAGCTACTTAAATCAGTAGATGCCTCAAAAGAAGATTTGGCAACTATATCCAACATGTTAAAAGTATATATAAAGACAACCCCTAATTTAAATTTTCTATTATTTGAATTATATTTTTTAGGGACATCTATTGATTTGACAGCACTGTGATAAAAATGTTATTTTATAAAATGTAAACAGTACAGCACAATGTTATGTTTGGAACGTTTTAAATTAAAATTATAAATAATTTCTGACAGAAATTCCTGGAAAAGTAAACACTTAGGTTTATGATCTATACTTGGAGGCCATAAAGATTAATTTTGATGTATGTGTAGGTGCAACTATTTGATATAATTTTCTGATCTGCTGAAAGTACATGCAAGCTTGTGTATGTTATGCTTATAATATGTAAACTCGATTATTAAAGTTGAGTGGTAGCCCTTAGGATTATTTAGGTATGGACTAAAATTTTAATATGAGATGATTATTATTGTGACGATGATAAGAATACATTTTATTATTTAACAATACTAAAAGTTTTATATAAGAATAAAATATAAATTTACTATATATTACACATAAACTGTATATACATTATGATAGTGAAAAAACAATTAACGTAAAGATATTATTTAGAAGACATATATGCAAATTGTTGATATATGAGTGTATTTAAATTTTTTTTAGGATGGTTCCCAATCAAAAACATAGTTTTACTAGTGTTAACCCGAATGTATTTAGATGTAGTTTCTTACCAGTGTATAATGTCGATAAGGCAAATTACCAGCTATAATATATAGGGCAAGAATTCTTCAGATAGAGTTAAAAAAATACAAAAAATATGTTAGGGTATTATAAATTTTTAAGAGATAATATTCAGATAATCAAAAATGGACAAAAATCAACCTGCGTATTTATTGAAAAACTCAATTGTAAACAGCTTAATTTGTTTGAGTTTAGTTTAGTGATTTGTTTTTGTTAATTAAGCATTTTCAATAAGATATGTATATTATAACAATAATATTAGTAAATAACTATGTCAACAAATTTGTTTTCAGTCGCCTAACAAATTACAGATATATTAATTATAATATTAATGTAAAGATATCATTGTATGAATATGAAAACTATTCAATATACTTATTCATTTTTGAACTATTTGTTTAATGCTTGATTAAGATTAAGGACTCTGTTTAATTGTGAAGCTCTTTTCATATTTCATTTCAGATAGCTCTGGTCTAAATGAATGTATGAATGCACTAAATGAACAAAAAAGTTGATTTTTACTTTTGTTTAATGGCGTAATCATTTGTCATAATTATTATGTTCAGAGAAAATTTTAAAATATTTTATGATTGATTTTCTGAGCGTATACAGTTTTTGAGTTTGAAATTTATTAAATAGCTATATGTAATTGACATTTTTAATGAATTTCCCAATAAGTTTAAATATTTGACTTTATTAATAAGATATGAGATTAGCTTACCAGATGAATGTATTGTTAATTAAATGAAATTTTCAACTATTTATTTCAAAAAAGAACTATGAACTAATGACTATTTATAATGTATGTGGTGCAGTATAGCTACATTAAAAATGCAAAATAAATTATTTTAACATTTAATTCGAGGAAACGGTTGGTCCAATCTTTGCCAAAAACGAATTAGCACTATTCCCAACTGATATCTTTCTAACAGGTTTTTATATTTATAAAAACATGAACAAAATATTCGCATTTCTCAGCTGATTCTAAAAAATCGTCTTGCAAAACTGATTATAGTTTTATTGAATTGCTTTGAAAGTTTTGAAAACCGTTTTAAAAACATGAATTTAGCTAGTCAGATTTTCGGGCAAATGCAAATTTTCTGCTTCGGGAAATTAAAAAGTCTTAATCATTTCTTTCTTACAAAGTTATTATATCAATTCAAAACTTTTAGCGCAAATCTACTTTATTTATACTATCCACTTCTTCATATTGATGTTTACAGTAATTTGAATACTACATCAAATATGTATAATCGATTTATTTGAGAAGAATGAAACAATTATATTAATATAATGTCTAAAAACACAACGTAATAATTATTCATAAATATTATTATAAAGATTCAGTAGGGATTAAGCAATTAAACTATGAAACCGTTACATTTTTTAAAATTCAATTCAATTGTGAAAAAATGTTGCAAACCCCTGTTTTTCGTAGTTTGACGTTGACGTCTTGACGAACACATGTTCATTGAATGCTCATAAATATGCACAATCTTGTTTGTTAATATTTTTACACCAAAGTTACGTAAAGAATTGATAAGATTTGCTGCAAATAATTATTATTAACATTAAAGTAATTATCAGACCGCTTATTGTTCGATTACAGTTTGGATTTTACAAATAAAATGTCAAAACATTTCAAGTATGCTGTCGTGACAGGTATAAACAAACTATTGTAATACAAAAAAAAAAATATGATTTTATTGCCACTTGATAATAAATATAATTAAAATTTTACATGGATTTTAAGTGAGTGATAGTTGTAGCTGTGGCACGGCAGAAGACACCAGTGGTCCAAATTTAGTAAGATTGTTAGAAACAAAATTTGGTGCTTCTGGTGTTATATATCGTCTGGTTCCAGATGATATTTTAAAAATAAAGGTGCTTAAATATGACCTTACGAATATTTGACTCAATATGTAAAATACATGTTCAAACTTAAAGAACAATGCACGCAATCCTACTTGCAGCTTCATTTAATTAACAACTTAAATAACTTATAAAACTTAGCACAATGCAATCATTATAAACTCTATATATATATATATATATATATACATATACATATATATATATATATATATATTATAATAACACATGTATATTCAATGGCAACGGTTTTGTTATAAATGTCTTCACCTAACAGTCTTCAGTAAATTACCATTAAGTATCGACAATGTTACTAATGCACCTAACTCAACAAAATAGACATAAAAGCAATTTTCATATTTTCATAACAATAACAAGAGATTATCATATCAGTTTTATATACAAACTAATAGCATAATTCATAAAAAAAGTCTACTACATAAAAAACTTAATATATTAGAATACTGATCTAGAAGCTTCTAAATTCTAAAGGTCTGAACGATTATACTAATGCCTATTACTTGTTTTTTTATACGATTGTGTGCTTTATATATATTAACACATATTACGTGCCAATTATAACGCATGCTATGCTTTTTCTAATTGGAATATTAAAATCTTCGATGCCTACCTTTTTAAAAGACTCATCAACATTTAGTTGTATGACTATAAATTAAATTCAAATTTTCATTGCTTTTCAGTCACCTTTTCATGTATATTTAATATATATCTTTATAGCATTGCGTTTATATTATTTTAAAGCACAATATTTTTTTCTACAAATAACACATATTGCTTTACATCTAACTTTATATCATATTTATAATATACACCTAAGTCTGTTTTTACACGGTAGATTGGTTCCAGAAGAAGCCGTTTAAAAAAAAAAAACGTGTAAAAAAAGACATTGATCTTATACAAAAATGGGTGATTTGTTCCTAATCTCTAAAACCTATTAAAATTAGTGAAAAACAAGAATTTTTAAGAACAAGGATTCATGTTTATTTTATTAAATCAAATATATAATTCTGATACTATCGATGGTTTCAGACTTTTTTCTTTTATAAATACTTTTTTGTGATATGAACATACTTCGCAAAAATTAAATTTGACAAAAAAATTTAAGTACATAAAATTTCAAATCGTGCTAAATGGAATAAAATCGTGTAAAAAAATTAAAAATATTCAATTTTCAAACCGTGTTATATCAAAACCGTGTACAAAAAGACCGTGTAAAAACAGACTTAGGTGTATTTAATTAATACATAATTAATTGAGTATTTGGGTTTTCAAATCATGTCCAAAATAAAGATAATTTCAATAATATTTATTTATTGTAGGAATGTTTAGAAACATTAATATCTCAAGATGTAGCATTGATCCTAACAACTGGTGGCACTGGTTTCAGCCCTCGAGATGTTACTCCTGAAGCAACTCGAGCTGTTATTCAAAAAGAAGCTTCAGGAATAACTCATGCTATGATGAGTGGAAGCCTTAAAGTAACACCTCATGCTATGCTATCTAGGTAGTTGCAAAAAAATGAATCAGAATAGTTATATAGCACATATTTTTTCAAGCTTATTTGTTTTATTTTCTTAGAGGAATTAGTGGTATATGTGATTCTACTCTTATAGTAAACTTACCTGGAAGTAAAAAAGCATCACAAGAATGCTTTGAAATTATACATACTGCATTGCCACATGCTATATGCTTAATTAGAGATTTGCAGAAAGATGTTAAAGCAATTCATCAAGAAATGCAAGGCCAAAAAAGTGGTTGCCGACATACTCACTCTAATGTAAGTTGAATTACACTAATAGCCCTAGTCATATTTATGATTGTATTTTATCTACAGGCAGATGTGAATAAAATAGCTTATCGTTTGAGATCTTCACCATATCCAATGTTAAGTGTGCATGAAGCAAATCACATCATTGAAGACATTATTTCATCAGGTGCTTTATTAAAAGAATTTGCAGAGAAATTGGAATGGTCAGTTAAATAATTGATAATAAATGTTATTAGTTGAGTAAAATTAATTTATAACTTAGCCTGAAAATAGACAAATGTCTAAATAGAATTCTGGCAGAAGATATATATTCTAAAATTTCATTACCACCGTTTCGAGCATCAATCAAAGATGGTTATGCAGCAATTTCAACTGATGAAGTTGGACCAAGAGAGGTTTTGCAAGGAATATGTGCTGGAGATTATGTAAGAAATCTTAAATTCATTTTATTATGAATTATATAGAGTCATGATTATACATATATAAACTTTATAATTTGTGTACAGGCAAATATCCAATTAAAACCAGGACAATGTGTTAGAATCAATACTGGGGCAATGGTTCCAGACTCTGCAGATTGTGTAATTCAAGTTGAAGATACAAAGCTTCTGAAACATAGTGACGATGGTACCCAAGAATTGCAGATCGAGGTCATGGTTAAGCAAAAAGTGGACAAGATATTAGGTAAGTCTGGTTAAA
>NW_020539724.1:17501316-17519323 GCF_003426905.1 Ctenocephalides felis | reverse complement strand
GTATAATTTTTAATTTAATTTAATTTATTCATATTACAGATGAAGAACCTCCTATATCTGAGCATTATTTAGAAGATGAAAGTATGTACCAACTAAATAATATATTTATTTTTTATTCATTAAAATATTTATGATTTTTTTTTTCAGATGAACCAGGAAAAATCAAGTTTCCTGAAAATCAGTAACTCCAGAACCAATGGTTAATATTACTCATTTACCATCTTACATGCATGATTTATTTAAATATTTATTTATTTCATAATATAAAATTATAAACAAATATTTAGTTATTTTAAAGTTAATAGTTTATCCATTCAATTGTATTTAGAATTAACATGCATTGTAAACATTATTTAATAGACCTTTGAAATAATGATTAGCATAAATAATGAAGAGCAATAATTCAAAAAATTATTGAAATATATTACAATTTAAGTAAATGGAAGGCACATTAAAATAACCTAACATATTTTAAATAAAAGTATAACACTTAAGCATTTTGAGGGTTATTAGTTCTTGAATATTAGTTTGTATATGTAGGTTAGGTGTATACCAATCAAAATTAGAACAAATTAAATGAAATATTTTAAGTACCTACATTATAAACATTATAATTATAACTAAATTACGTTATTTAACTGGAAATTATAAATATTTCGTAACTACATTATTTGAACTAATAAGTTGGTTTTGCAAAGACTGTACCGAATGTTAACATTTGCCTTAACATAACAAAACTTTTGTAATTTGGTGAGAAATAATATTTTGCACTTTATAATGCACAGTAATAGTAATTACTAATTCATTAATATATAGTAATATTATTTTGTGGGGTTGTCGAGTCAGAACAATCTGGAACGTATTAGTTCCGGAACTTCCTTTTTGGACAGGAACATGTACCAGAACTGAAGAAGATCTCTAATAAGGAGTATTAGCAGACAAATTGAAAACGAAAATATTAAAAATGCTCATTTTTTTCTTATTTTTGACGAATTTTTATGTTTATTATTATAAACAAGGGTTTAACCGCCGGAATCCAAACCGGAACGAACAGGCTTGTTTTTCCGAACCGTCAACCGGAGCCCGGAAGGTTTTTTTTTCGCTTGACCTGGAACTCGAATCGAACCAAAACAAAAACGAGAAACGGTTTTTGAACTGGACTTTTAATTTAAGCGTTCTGTTAAACAATATTAGCACAACGCCGTTGAAAATATGTTTTTGCTTTATATTGGAAACAATGGAAATTATTTATTATCAAAACAAATTCAAATGACTCACCCATGACTCGCCATATAACATGAGAAATTGTTTTTGAATCCAACAATTTATTAAAAACTGTAAAATATATCGAATCCTCTTTATCAACATTCATTTTGCAAATCTTATTGTCAGTTGAATCAGTTGAATTGTCCAAACAAAAAATGTCAATTAACACAACACTAAATACTCAAACTTATTTAATTTACACGTTACGGAATGGATTTTCCTTTCTCCAGAATAATATTAAAATAAAATATTATTTATTTATAATATATCCACATTATAAGAAATTATACCAGCGCGAATACGTTATTCGAAGAGGTTATTTAAAAAATGGCGATGCTAATGTCAAACTGGCGTTTTTTAATTGTTGGTACGTTGGTACTTTTGCATAAACAATGCTACCACAACAGCAACAAATTGAACATTAACCGCCATTAAGTACTATGTTTAAGTATATTATTTCATTTATTATTGTTATAATCTATGGTTTCATGAGTTGTGTTAACTCTGAGTCAAATCAGAAAATATATTGTGAGAAATCTAGACCAAAAGTATATAAAAATATATTTGTGTGTATACAAGGCCTGGTGGAAATAATTCGGTTGTCTTTCCATGTCAAAGGGTTATTTACAATTGGCAATTGGAAATATATTCCTGATTTATTCATTGAAGAGAACATGGAAATCACTACTGCTTGTATCATAATGGTAAATGGTTATAAATCTATGTAATGCTAATTGATAATTCTTAAGTTTGAATCCAATATTTTCAATCATTTGCATTACTTTTGGTACAACTACAATTTTTGAACTGTAATATTAATCAAGTTTTGGATTTGTATTATCAAATATTAATTATTTAATATAATTTAATTCTGCAAACATAATACAAATTATAATAAATTAAAAAATAAAAGAAAGTTAACTGAACGCATGTATTTCTTTTATCAAAGTTATTTCAAAGATGGTGCGACTGTTTCATTTATTGCAACTGTCAGTGAAAAATCAAAATACTTAACCAAAATATGAATCTCACGTGCTCAAACTTGTATATTGTGTTTATTAAATTATTGTGGACATATAATACAATAATTGCATAATATTTTCGATGTGTTAATTATGGACGACGAACTATCTCAAAATGATAGATCAGATAACACCGTGGAGCAAAATGATGTTCCTGTTATTATATCCAAAGAACAAATTGATTTTAAAAATAATTTAAGCTTAGTGAATGAAAATGTAGGCTACCATGATACAATAAATAATTCTATTCTAGCATATAAGAGAAATATATATCATTCATTTCAGCAAGGGAATACAGAATTTTCATCTGGTTTAAATTTACAAAATAATCAAGCGTCTAATCGTGAACTTTGTGAGACTAGTCAGCAAGCTCCTTGCATTACAACAGATTCATCTTCACTTAATCGAAACTTGCATGGATTAGCCAAGAATGAAATGTCGACTGTTTGTTTAGGTTTAACAAATCCACAGGATTGTAGTATTAAGATTCAAAACCCCCAAGCTTGTGATAATAATACACAAAGTATTGATATTAATTCCTCCAAAGTTCATGAAAATGTTATATTATCTTGTAGTCCTACATCACCAAAAAATCAGGAGCTTTCAGAAAATATATGTGATGATAGCATCATGGAAACACAAATTCAAGAAAATGTAGAAACAACTGTAAATGAGAATAGCGAACAGTTAACTAATGTCGATAATAATACAATTTGTAGTAAAATTCATGCAAAAGCAACTCTCTCAACTACTAGTATTATAGACAATGATACAGCAAGTAAATTTAATATTGAAAATAGTTTAAACAATAATGAAAAAAGCCATAATTCAGAAGAAAGTATTCAAAATAATATTGAAAGCATTGAAACTGATTTACAAAATGAACAACAAAATAATATTGAAGAAGCAATGGAAATTACAGAAAGCTCTTATGACATATTAACGAATAAATACTTTAGTGATAAAATTATTGAACTCTCTAGACTAGCCACTAATACTACTATAAGTAATCAAAATTACTTTCGTGGTTGCAAGTGGTCTCCGGATGGGACTTGTATTTTGTCAATAATAAATAATAAGGGTATGCAAGTCACAGAACTTCCTAGAGAATTATATTCTAATGAAAACGTGTCTACGGAAAGACCTGTTGATATTTTAACACCTGCTCTTCGTATCAAAGAAGCTGGTTTAGTTTATGATTTTGAATGGTATCCAAAAATGAATAGTTATGATCCTGCTACTTGTTGGTAAGAAACTAATTTCACTTTAAATCAATGATTGTTTTTAACTTGCAACATCGTTTGTAATTAATTTAATTACTGGATTCAAAAATTTTATATGAATTTTATTAGTACATAAAATACTGTGCTGGGCAATTATATTACTTTATAAGATTATTACAAAAAACTATTTCAGAAATAAAAATAATGTTAATGTTAAAATATTATTACAGAATATATTGAATTGCTGCAGTATACATAAGTAATTACATAATTAATCAATAGTATAATGGTATAAGTATTATTAATTTATTCAGAACTCAATTTTATTATGATTATTTCAATTTCAGTTGGATTACAAGCATTCAGCATGGACCGGTGCAGCTATGGGATGCTTTTGATGGATCTCTCCGCAGTTCATACCGGTTAGCTTTATAAATTAATAGTTAGTATTTTATGATGCATTTTATTCTGTGATCTGCAGATCACAATTTATTAACCATTCATCTACATATTCTTAGCTAAGTTTTTGTTGTATCAATTAGTAATTATCATTTGTTTCTTTATATAAATACATCCTTACAATTCTCAGAGGCTATAATGATGTGGATGAAGTTGAAGCTGCTTTATGTACGCGATTCAGTCCCAATGGAGATAATATATTTGCTGGATATAAAAAATCAATTAAGTTATTCGACACGGATAGGTAAATATTATATTATTATATAAGCATTACTTAGAATAAAATTTTAAAATATTTTTTGGAACCAGTCGAAAATGTTTATTTGTTATACTTATTTTTATATTTACACTAGATTCACCTTGTAATTGTAATAATAAAATTGCTTTCCAAAATGAACTGATTTATTAAATGTTTTAATTTCAGACCAGGGAGAGATTATCTAAATTTCCGAATTAAACAGCCAGCTAGTTGTTTAGCATTAAATAGTTTTGGTAATTTACTTGCTGTTGGATCATGGCATCGAACAGTAACTCTGATGTCTGTAAATAGTGGTGACTTGATTCAATTTGATACAATTTATGGCCACAAAGGTAAAACAATTTTAATCAATATATAAAAGATTATATTTAAGTAAAATTATTCCTTTGTCTTAAGGACTTGATAAATATTTGAATTATGTTCTTTTCTACTTATGTTTATATATCTCTCACACTAAGTTTACAATTGTTATTTTAATTTTTTAGGTGGCATTACACACTTAATGTTCATGGATGATTCTTCCAATTCCACAAATTATCTTTTATCGGGAGCACGAATGGATCCTACTTTATTTCTGTGGGATATTAGACAGACTATGAAACCTGTACGAACTTTTTGTAGACAAGTGATATCAAATCAAAGAATTTATTTTGATTTATCGCCATTTAATAATAATTGGCTAGTTAGTGCTAGTACAAGTGGCTTATTGAGAGTTTGGAATTTAAAAACTGAAAAAGAGTTTAAGGTAATATAAATAATTTAATTTTTCATGTATTATAATTTTTTAAACTTGATATAACTGTTAATTTTAAGAATTTTTCTTTGGTATTCCTATTACAACAATTGTTTGAGCCTAATGGAGGATTTTTAATTTTGGGTAGAATTTAAGTCATTGATTATGAAGACTATACTTTAATTTTTTGTTAATAATATTTTACAGAAGCACATATACATTCTAAATTGAATATATTTGTTCAAAATATATGTCATTATGAACAAAAAGACAATGCTTTAACCCTCCGTCGGTCGGATATTTTTTTACCTTCGAACAGTCGGAAAGGTCTGGCTGGACCACCATTCATTTTACATGCATTTATATGGGATAAATGAGTTTTTGGTGTCTTATGTATTAACGATTATATAAAAAAATCAAGAAATATAAAAAAATCGTTGCTTTTTTGTTAATTTTTCTGTTTTAAATCAATGAAAAACAATATTTATTCTTTTTCGGCGCCTTTGAAATGAATGTGTGCATTACTCATCCGATTTTCAGTGTTTGCGATTACCAATAAGTTTGGTAGGTTTTCAAGGAACTCTCGTCATGAAAATACTAACATTTATGTTACAACACATAGCAAAGAATATAAACAACGTAGTTTGAATAGAAAATACCATGAAAAAAGATAAAATACTGGTTTACATATATCAAAAAGCGTATATTTCATACAAAATGTATGGGTGGTCTAGACAGACCTTTCCGACCGTTCGAAGTATAAAAAAGTTAATATCCTTATAATTATCCTTCTGTACATTTTTACGTCCTGATTTTTTCATTGATCGACAGCTAATGAAGTTTTAGGAAAAGTCAAGAAATTTCAAGTCGGTAGGATTACTAGAAGTATTTTTTTTTTAATTGAAATCGAAAAAAGTCTGGCCAGACCACGCCGACCGACGGAGGGTTAAACAATCATGTTTGTAGAGAAAATAATCTTAAGTTTTATCATTTACATTGCTACTTTCAAATTAGAATATATTTTATCTGTTAATTGTGCAATGTTATTTTTATTTCATTTGCTTATTTGAATAAGTGCCTGAATCTTATAAATCTTCTCTCCACGGATTGATCATTAATGCCAAATATTATTTTTTTTATTAGTTCCCAGTGCACAATGACTGCTGTAATGGAGTATCGTTCCATCCAAGTAGACCTATAATAGCAACAACAAGTGGTCAATATCATTTTGCACAAGAAGATACTTTGAATGACGATGAAAGTAAAAAAAATTCACAAGGTGATAATAATGAAAGTATTTTAGAAGACAATATGCAAACATGTAAGAAGACTGAAAACTCTATGGTATTTTGGTGGGTAAGTGATATTACAGGGTCAACAAATAATGATTTAGAAATATAAACAAATAGTTAAAATTATTTTGTACTGACATATTTTGTATAAGTGTCGTAATTCATTAGAAGAACTTATTATGAACATATCAAGTCAGTATTTAATTAACAAATTATCACATCAAATATTTTGTATAGAATTTTATCATTAGTTTTAAGAATGCATACTGTTTGAAATAAGGACTTTAGTTGAAGATGTGAAATACAGTAATTGGAAAGACAATTCTGTGCGCAACAGAAAGTACTATTTATTTTATCACAAAGTTTTAATTACTTTATTTTACTAAAAAGGGAATAGCAAATTGTTATGTGGTACAATATATATCAAGAATGAAAATTGGCATAAAGTTACAAATCATCAAATCATTGAAAAGTGTAATTTAGAAAAAATGATTATTTTCTTTTATAATATGTATATATTTTAATTAAATATACATTTCATTATCATATTAAATAGTTATTTTTATTATATTTATTTAAGACTTTATGACCAATTACTAAACAAGAAGTTTTGAATCGCAATAATTTTAAATGTATTTTATTAGAATTGCACATATATTGTCAAATTTTAATCAAATCAATTCATTTTGAATATTGACTGCAATAATAAAAATCATTTGAACATATTTTGAAAATGTTATTCATTATATTTATTCAAAATTTGAAGCTGTTGAAAAAGACATGGTGGATGGTTGCTAGGCTACATGTTTGAAAACATACCATTATATAATTTAATTTTGATTTCATTTACAGAAAAATAAATAAACAATAATATACTTAGAAAAGTAATTACCAGTGATATCATTAATGCATTTGAAAAATAATAAAAAAAAGTTATATTCATAGATAAACAAGTATAATAATAATGTTTATACTATTATAAAATTAATTATATTAAAATACAAAAAATAATCAAATATAAATAAGATATTTAAAATAAAACATAAAACAACTCTTTGTATAAAAATTAAAAGGTTATTTTTTAATAGCTTCATCTACCTATTTATAAATTTTTATCTAAAAGTTTTAAACTTTTTGTGATTTTATTATTATTAAAGAATTATCTCTGACCCATTTAAACCTATTGGGTTTAAATTATATTAAATATATAATATATATAAAATGTATGACGAAGCAATAGATGTGGTAAATGCAAATGAAATAGAAACTCCACCAAAATCTGAATCCCCAAATCCACCAAGGTTTATAGCGGGAACCACAGGTCTTTCTATGGTAAGTTGATTCTGCTTATATGATTTTAATAGTAAATTATTTTTAATCTAGAAAATTGTATAATTCAGAAAATTATTTAAGAGATGTTTGTATCTTATCAATTGAATAATGCTTGTTACAGGGTGAAGATGACTTCAAAAATGTAACGAAGAAATCAGAGAAACCTCTACTAAATAAAAGTAAGTTTTTACTCATGAAGTTAATAATTTATATGTGTATAAAAATGTGTAAATTGTTAATTTTGAGTTATATTAATTATTTTATTGTTTTAGATCTCACGCTTGGTAAAGCTTCCTTTAATGATGAAAATACATCCAATGAATCCAGTGTTTCTTCAGATCTAGAGTTAAAAAATCGTAAAGATGATATAATTAAAAACATAATTCGCAGTGGATCAGATATCGCTTTGCATGCTTCTACACCTGATTATTATGACTTAAACAAGTTTAAAGATTTGCAAGTATCGCCTGATGCAAAAGAATTATTTCTTCACATCAGTAGGTAATTATTCTATGTAAAAAGGTCTATCAATAAGTCAAGAATAGTCCAGTAGAATAAACTAGTGTTTATGTTTTACAGATACACTCCACAAAATATTGAGTTGGAGTATAGATTAAAACCATTCATACCAAAATTGATACCTGCTGTCGGAGACATTGATGCTATGCTCAAAGTTGTTCCACCATCTCCATGGATAGATACTGATGGAATGCCTAATAATATTAATGTACTTGGATTAGAGGTAACATTTTTCACTGAAAATTAAATTATGAATATTTAATAATGCATTATTAAACTAGTATCTATTAGGCTTTATTATAATGCTGACAATATCAAATGTAACAGGTTTTAGATGAACCATCAGGAACGCAAAGTGAACCGGCATTATTGCACATGAAATTGAGGGCTTCAAACACAAGGTCTACTCCATCAAGTGCTGGAGGACCTCCAGTTTCATTAGCAAAATCGAACAAAGATATTGAAAAATGGATTCGTGACATAGAAGCACTACATGCTACCCAACCAGCGCCAACATTGTCTTATAATAAGTAAGTTTTGCAAGAAAAAGAGGAATGAAATATATATATATATATATATATATATATATTTATATATATCTCTTATCTTTTTACAGACCAGCACCTGATGTAGACAGCTTGATGCAGGAATGGTCTGGTCCAGTAGAAAGGGTTCTTGATGAAAATGGGTTTCCAGAACCTACTTTAGATTGCACTTTGTCTCAATACGTATCCATAGTATGCAATTTACTTGATATACCTATTCCCAAACCATATGGACATAAAGAGCGTCTACATGCTTTGCACACATTGTTTTCTTTGTATGCAGTAATTCGGAATAGTACTTGAATTGTACTTTATATGATTGTTTTGCAATATGAATAAGTAGATATATTTCCTAGTTGCAAAAACTTGCAATTAAGAACTAAAAGATAGACAAAAGCATTTTAAAGTAAAATTTAAAACAAAAGTACAAATTTTTTTTTTCTATTTTTAAACTGGGTTGCACAATAAATAATGCAATTAAAAATACAAGTTAATATGGACGAAAAATTAAATTTAAATTGCAATCTGAGGCATAGAATCTCTATTTAACTGCATAGACTGCAATCTAAAAAAAATGTAAGTTTAATAATGTTATAAACGTAATTATCAATTCAAATTTAAAATAAAACTGACTAATATATTTTAACTTTATATTTTTTATATATTTTTTTATTTACCAAAGAGATCCTCAATTTATAAAATATTCCTCATATTCTAACTTTCATAAAATAATTAAAACTCCTCTAATACAATAATGTACATGTATTATTTAAAACTTATGATTAGGCAGTATAGTTTTTATCCTACTAGTCTATTTATGAAATAATGAATACAGTAACTGTTAAATATAATTGGAAATAAAATTTCCTCATAATAAATTAAAACATAAAAAAGTTGAATTACAATTCTGTCAACATTCACTGAATCACCATACAAAACACACATGAAATAAAAATTATTAGAAAGAAGAAAACTATAACTGATCACAATTTCAAAATATGGTAAAAGTCTATTGGTCCATAGGTTCTGATGCCGCTGGGGTATCTTCACATTCCATGGCCGATTCAGGTACATCCATGGACTCAACCTGATTCTGTTCAATATTATCATCACATTTTATCTCAGAGATGAAATTATTCTCTACATCAGCTACCATTTGTTCGATTTCAGTCCCTGGTTCAGATGCAACCTCAGGAGCCAGTGCAATGGCTCTGTCATCAGGGCGGATTGTTTCTTCTTCTTCAACTATTTTTTCTGGAGAGTGTGCTAAAATCTGTGTAGATTCTGTTGCTTGTTCAATAATTTCGGAAGATTGGCTAACCTCGTTTTCAATTTGTTCTTGGGACTCTTCTACTGGTTGCAGAGATTTTTCTGTTTCTAGAACCTCAGTTGCCGCCTCAGGTACTGTATCACAAACAATCTGAAATAATTTATCCATCTCCTCTGGCTGTTTTTCCTTTAATATATTTTCATTTAAACTTATTTGTGTATAATCACTTTTCAGAACTTCTTGGAAATCATTATCACAAAGTATTTCAGTGGGTTGGATATCATTAACAGGTTCCAGAACATTTAAAAATGGTACTTCATCATTACTACTTTCTGCATCAGATGAAACTAGATTGTTTTCTTCAACCGCCAGGTTGGTTTGACTCGTAATAGAGTTTTCGGTTGAATTAGAATCTGTCTCAGAGTTATCAGTATTTTCCTCTGGTTTATTGTCTGGCAAAAATGTTTCTGATGGTGTTTGTGAAATATTATCTGATGTAGATTCAACAGGTTCAATATTAGTTTCTTCAGGTATACTTTCTTCTTCACTAATCTTAGGGCTTTTTGCATTTATGTATGAAGTCTGCAGTTCTTGTAGATTTTGTTCAGTTTCCTCTTTACTCAAATCTGATTCTATTTTAGAACTATCTGCACTGGTACCGTTTATCTCTGGGTGATGTTCAACTGAGGTATCTGAGTGTTTATCGACTTCATTAGTACAATTTGTTGCTATTTCTGGAGTTGTAATGCAACGGTAATCGTTGCTCAACATATACGAGGTGTCATTTCTAGGTGCAGGCGTTGTGGACTCATCTTTACCTGCTAAATTGCCATCCATTTCAATTTCAATATGCATATCGAAACCATCACCATTCAAAACTGCTTCTAAAGGATCCCCACTCTCGGGTTCTCGATTTCCTGGCTCCCTTGTGCTTACGACTAAAATGTTCTTCTCAATGGCTCTCATATATTTATCTATTCTACTATATTGCTTGCGTGGACATGTAAGTAATTCACATATCCTCTGCACAGTAAAAGGGGCCGACGAAAACGAGTCTATTCTTTCCAATAAACAATTTTTCATTGTATCATAATTAAAAGGGTCAACATTCGGACAAGGAGGTAAATCTAATCCCGGGCTGCTATCGTGGAATTCGGTCAATACGTGTAAAAGTTTTTCGCGGAATAAGCTCTTAATAATCGACCAGTGGAAAACTGGATCACCTGTGCGCGCCACAAAACATAAATATTCTTCTAGTTCTCGTGGTATATTCTTTGGCCTCAATTTTGAGAACGAGTCCAGACTTTGTAATACTTCTTCGGCATTCTCCATCGCAAATTAATCGATAAAATAATAATTAATTCACAATTTAATTAATGTCCACACATTGAAGTCAACAAAGTCCGTAAATATTATGTTTACAATAACTATACAAGTACCAACGAAGAAAATTTAGTTCATTCACAATGGCACCAAACAAGTTTGCACTTGCATAACACGTCCTGAAGTTAGGCGAAAATATTCCGATACAAAAATGATAGTGATCCAACATTGCGACATCTTTTATCTATGATTGCCACACTGTGATAACTGATTTAATTTTGATTTTTTTAAGCTCTTCGCAGTAAATGTTTAAATAATAACATAAATGTAAGATATCGAATTGATAACGATTTTAAATATAACATAGTATGAAACCAAAACAACTTTATATCATTCAATATTAAAATTGACAAAAAGGGGATGATTTTTGTAGTTCTAGAATTAGAAATTTGTTAATGAACTTATAATTAATTATTATTATGTGATAGTCAAGACTTAGAACCTGCAATCAATAAATTTATTCTATTTCTTTAGGTATTATGAATATATTCATGAAAGTGTAACATTTAATCAAGTTTAATACATGAGTGAAATAAAAAATTCAAAATAAAAGAATAAATAAAATATTTATAAAGCATAATCAGTTCTTGCGATATCTCTTCTCTTATCTATGGTTGTGCATAATATTTTGAATATTTTGACTTTTGACGTAGTGTGTTCTTGCTTCAGTTTGTGCATTCTGTGCTTAACCAATATTATTTGACATGTCATATTCCTGTCAACGCCTAACCAAATTTCATGGTATTAAATATAAATAAAAAATGAAATTGTTTAAATTTATAACATTTTCCTAACTATAAATATCGTTTAAGAATAATGATGTGGGTGCAAATAATACTTGTAGCTAATTAAACGCAGCTAGTGAAATATTATGCTTGTCGTCAGTATACAAAGCGATTGTTTAAGTTTCTAATTTATCTTTTATAAAACAAGGTTTGTGCAAAATTATAATAATAAATAATATCACGTATTTAATGCTTTTATCAGAACTTTAGATAAATATTACACGCAGTAAATGTGACTCATTCTAGTTCACAATTTGTGCTCAGTCTAGTTTACAATTTGTGCAATAATAGTTGTATTTTTCTTATTGGGTAATATTATTTAAACTGTATTGTTTTTTCAGTTAAAATGCCATGTACAAACTGCTCAGTACAGTTTGGTGTTTTTAAAAGGAAGAAACAATGTCATGAATGCAGGTATTTTGGAAAATAATTTTTCACAATATGATAGTTTGTCTTATCTGTTCTTACTCATAAGAGCATTTGATATAACCATATTAAATGCTTAAAAAATAGCAAACGATTTTACATATAATAATATGAAATACATGGTTTAACCCGAGAAAAGTGATGCACTTTTGTAACTTTATTTCAGGTGTTACTTTTGCAATCTTTGTCTGAGAATTAAGAGAGATCGAGTGCTTTGTGGTAAATGTATTGTTTTAACATCGCGCCCATTAAGCAGATCCCAGTTGTTACAATTAAAAAGCAAAGACTTAATTATCTATCTGAAATCAATACATGTTTCCACTAGTGGATGTGTAGGTAAGATATATTTCTATAGAAAAACCAGTTAGAAGTAAGTTAAAAATGAGTCATTAATATATATGCATTATCATTTACAATCTATATATCAATTATACGGTTTCTGCTGATTTCAGAGAAAGAAGATTTAGTTAATTTATTGTTAGCTCATGTCAACAGTGAGCAGTATTATGATAACTCTAATTCCCATCAAAATCATCAATCTACAAGCGGCACTGGAAATAATGGATCAAATACTTCAAATCTTTTTAAGCAGTTCAATTTGCAAAATTTATGGGCAAGCGTTCAAGAAAAATATGATAATGTCAGATGTAGGCCTAGTGCAGGTAATCAATTGGATATATTCAATCAAGATAAATATTTTCTAAACCATCTGGATTGGAATATAAAGTTTTATTTTTCTATTATCTATATTTCTTACAGCTAACTAAATGTATGCGCATATTGCTTTTGATTAAATTTTTAACTGCTTTTTATTGTTTGCATTGTTATAATTGCTTTTTTTTATTAATGTGACTATTTTTTACACATTCTTAAAATCTGTAACCAGTACTTCTACCATTTTCAATAAAATGCTTATGAAATTATTGCTACCAATATTTTAACATGAAGGTTCAGAGACTGCTCAGGCTGTTCCTAGAAGAGTTTATACAAGGGTGCGACCACCTTATCATCAGCAAGCGCCTCGACCTACAACAGCTTCTAGTGCTATATTTGAAAGAACAAGAACGGAAAGTGAACCTTCAGAAAATAATAGAAGGAGAACTAATTTATTAGATACACAAGATTGTGTAGAAATAGAAGACATTGGTTTGTATTTATTTGCTTGCTTCATAATTGTAGTAATTTTGAACAATATTTACATAAGATTACCCTTTACAATCTACATTAAAATATTTTAGAATGTTTTGAAGTTACTTTTTAGAAGATATACATAAATATTATAACCAGGTTTATTTCATCCAGGTGATTGGGAATTTCTGAGTCGAACAGGTGAGCCTCTATCTAGCTCAGATCCACAAATCATTGTAGAAGTAACACCACCACCTGAAGGAACAAGTAATTTATCTTATCAAATAAGACGAACGACTTCTGAAATAGATGTTCATGTTAATATAAATCAATCTGATCATGTGAGCCAAGGGAATACCATTAGAAGACATTCCATACATAATGTTGATTTAATTCAAAACCAAGAACCTAATGCCCATGTACCAAGTTCTGGTGATTCTGGTAAGTTAAAAAATCATATTTCATTAGCTTAAAGAATTTATTATAGTCCTGATTATGAAAATTGATTTGAAATATTATTTTTAAAAAGCTGAAAAATTACTTAACTTTACAAAGAATACCATAAGTAAAATAATTTGAGTTATTTTAAATTTTATCTAATATCATATTATGAACATTTTTGAAATAATATTTAAAGTATCATTAAGCACATTACTACAATGTTTAACTTCAGTTATTTTAGCATTCAATAAAAATATAAATCCCAAATATTTTGTGCTAATAAACATATCATTAGAATTATGTTTGTTAAATATTTATATAAAACTTAAAAATCTTTTCTGTAAAAAAGTAAAAATGAAGTGTTTTAATAATTTTATAAACATTTTTTACAGAAACAAACTTAGGTGTTGAGGAAACACAGGAATCAATGAATATAAGTCAGGAAAGCATAAACAATCCTACTGATACTGATAATCCTCAACAAAACCAAAATAGAACAGAAACTTTTCGTGCCAATAATGATGATCATGCTCAGAATTATCCAGCACCTAAAAAAAGAATTAACTTAATAGACATCACAGATATTAATGATTTGGATGATCTAAGTGTTAAACAATTAAAAGAACTCTTAATTGCAAATAGAGTTGATTTTAAAGGGTGTTGTGAAAAAAATGAATTATTGGAACGAGTTAATAGACTTTGGAGAGAGTATTCACAAAATCGAGAGAGTGAGTACAATTTTCTACAAAATTGAATGGTTTATTTAATGGTGATTGAGGTGAAGAATGAGTGCTTGAACTAGATGATTTGTAATCATCTGAAATGTATGATAATATGTATTTTTGATAATACAAATTGCATGTATTTTTGTAAATAAATATACTAATACGGTGTGTATTGGGTGAATGATTAACTGATTTGTATGAATTTATTTATACATACTCAAATATAAAATTGAAATTTTTAATTGAAAGTAGATGTATAACACACTTTATTTATTATATCTTTTTTTAATTCAATTTTTATATAAATATATACTTGTAAATATATCTTGAAAGATGTATTTAATTTATTACAAGCATGTTATAAGATAAATCAATTTAAAAGGAAATATGAGCTACTAATTTCACATAAATTAAAGACTATCTTTGAAGAAGCATGAATTAACACTTATGATATAATTTGAAAATAAATATAAAAAAATATGAAAATGCATGATAATAACATTTTCTTTGTCAATTTCAAAAATAATGCTTTCACTGTCTTGTTTAAATTTAAATATTCATGATGGCAAAAGTTTATATCTAAGCATAATCAATTTTTTATTTTTCTTCCATTGAATTTCTCACAAACATACTTTCATTCAATTTTTTTTCAATTTTAATTCAATTATCTTTGCAGAACTAGATGACTTACCAACAGATGAGTTATGTAAAATTTGTATGGATGCTCCCGTAGAATGTGTAATGCTAGAATGTGGACATTTAGCAACATGCACAGCTTGTGGTAAAAGACTCAACGAATGTCCAATATGTAGACAATATGTCGTAAGGGTTGTGAGGACTTTTAAGGCTTGATTTTTAAGACAGGTTAGTCAATTTATTATTCTACTTGTTTACCATATATTTCATAATCATATCAAACCAAAACATATTTGGTTTGGAAATAAATATTACTTATATTTTGAGAGTAGAATTCGGTTATCTTATTATCTATTGTTCAAGTTTGAAATATTTTATTTAGATTTTTTACTTTCAAATATAGCTTTTCATTGAAATTTTACAAATATGTTATTTCTATTAATCAACTTGATTAATAGTATGGCATTAAATTATATTACACCAGTGACATAAAAACAAAAAACAAATTCTTCAATTTATAAAATTCCTCATATTTTTAATTTTATGCATCTTCATCTTTTTGCATGTTTGCACATAATTATTGTTAAACTTTTACATTATTAAACATTTATTTATAGGTTCTTTGAACACAAGCACACTGCTACATATTCAAACAAATTTCATTTAAAAATATGTTTAAGCAGTGCAGGAAAGCTGAAATTTTTTGTTATAGAATAAACAAAACTCATAACAAATAAATCTTGTGATATGTTTATATTTTGAACACGTTTTAGAGCAATTTATAAATCTATTGATAATATATATATATGTATATATATATATATATATATATATGAAAATATAAAAATATAAGTATAGTTATATGTTACGTGAACGTACTATGTCCATTTGTTCATGCTATTTTATATATAAATCTGTTTTTAAAACTAGTGGTACATGTATTGCACCATTTTATTCTAACTATGGAAGATTAATTTTATTTGTTTTACATTCTATTAAAATTAGATCTTGATTAAATATGAGATACATAATATGAGATTAAAAAAGTATTGTATTTAATTGTAAATATTATTGTAATAAATTTTAAAAATCATATATGTGCTTTAAAAATGTAGATTGAAATATATCAATATTTCTATGTATAATTTTATATATATATATATATATATATTATATTTGTAATATGTATATATATATATATATATATATATATATTACAGTAAATGCAGGAGAGTAAATTAGTTATACCTGTGTTGATAATCACAATGTTGTTCTCATACCAATTTTCATCAATGAATTCTACTAATCAATCCCTTCCAAACATGTGAGTTTTTTCAGGTCTATCCAGCCTCATGATTTTTTTAGCAACATTGAAATATCCCAGATACTCCACAGAATCAGGAGTAGTATCAATGTGATAATGACCACCCAGACCATGGTCGCTGAAGCTGTGAAAGTGCTGAACTCTTAAATCAAGATCTGTGACTGCAGTAACCAAGGTGCCAACTGCCACTAAAGGAGCCTCCATTTGAAAGAATCTTAACCATGCATTTAGTTGTTCTTCAGTATAAATAGGAGTTTCAGAAAAATCTGTCATAACATGCTGCCTGGCACGGCCTTGCTTTAAAAGAAAAGTTCCTCCAAGACCTAGAAAAGAAATATGAAACTGACACAGAACTAACTGAATTTGTATTAACAGATCAATTTCTGAGACAGCTGTGCTTAAACAATTAGGAATTTTTCAGTCATCTTACTAACCCACAACTTGGTCTCCATAATGTTCACTCAAAGCTGTCCTGATGCTTGCAATAAAATCTTTAGGTCCATGTCTAGTTGCACAATGGACACGCAATACAGATCCGGCATGTCCTTCAGACAGAAAGAGATTTCCTAATAATGCACAACGTGTTTCATCATTTGGTACCGTTCCAAGTACGCATGCACCATTTTCCATGTTAACAGTAGCTATGTGTGTTTTGTTGTTCAAGGTACCGTCAGATGCTAGGTGCATATTGAAAATACCCTATAAGGTATAAATTTACTTTACTATAGCTTCATGTAAATATACAAAATAATCCTATAAAATTCTTGATAAATTAAATGTCTATTTTGTAATGTTTTTTTGAAATGAAAATTTAAAATTATCTTTCATGTGGTTAGATTTATTAAGTTATCTGAAATCTGTATAAATTTATGTTTATTAGTTCCTAATCCTTAAGGATCTAATTTTACAAAACTGAATAAATAGACAGAGCATGGTTAAATTTTAAATATTAAAATTGTGAACTAAAATTATATAAAAATCATTTGTTACAACATATATTAAATAGCACAAGCTATTGTATAATATTATACAGTATATATAAATAATATTGTATAATATTATAAAATATAACAGTTTTTTTACTTTTTTAAAAGTGTTTTTGTAATTATTTTCGTTGTAATTACTTAAATATACAAATATTTATGATATATATATATATATAAGAAAAATGAAGATTTTTTATTTCATATATATTACATAAACTAGTGCGGCGCATGGCATCGTGCCTTTAGGCAAATT
>NW_020539724.1:17463448-17500316 GCF_003426905.1 Ctenocephalides felis | reverse complement strand
AAAAATTATTGTCATTGCCTCCTCCATTACATAATTTCAATACACGCGTGAAGTTTGCAATGAATTAAAACTGTCAAAATAATTTTGTTCGGTTGCAAGACGTAACATGAGGTGAATTTATTATCAAGAAATTTGTCTCAATATTTTAAAATGTTTAGTTTAAGAAGTAAGTTATGTACAGCGCAGTTAAATGGCATTGCGCAAAAATTGTACTGCAGCACAACTGCGATCTCAGATAGAATAAACAAACTTGTTAAAGACAAAAAGGTGGTAGTTTTCATGAAAGGTGTTCCTGAAGCCCCCAAATGTGGTTTCAGCAATGCAGTGGTTCAAATTATGAGGATGCACGGTGTGGAATATGAGAGTCATGACGTATTAAAGGATGATGTTTTAAGACAAGGTATAATTAATGAATAATTGTTACATTAACATTGTAATTTGAGTCTTATATTAATCATCTACATTTATTTTAGGTATTAAGGATTTCTCCAATTGGCCGACTATTCCACAAGTTTATATTTCTGGAGAATTTGTAGGGGGTTGTGACATCATGTTGCAAATGCATCAATCTGGAGACTTAATAGAAGAACTAAAGAAAGCAGGCATTAAAAGTGCTTTACTCACAAAAGAAGAAGAAAACAAATAATTTTAAAAACAAAAACTGTAATTATTAAAAGTAAATTATATAGACTGTTTTAAATTCATCTCTTGATTTATATGAAAACATACAAGCAAGTAATACATTGGTAATTAAAAATAAATTTCATAGAAAAGTCAATTGGTAAAATAATCCACTCAAAAGGATTATGTAAACCAATTTGTACAAGTAACTCAGTACACAATATAAATCAATATAAAGACTCTGTGTTTGATGAACGTGGTTTCTTGATTTTCTCCAGATTCTTTATTACTATATCATGTAGTGAACAATATCTATTTCTAACCTCGCACATTACTAGCCACAGGCTAAGATATTCTTTTTCATCCAATTCCTATAAAAAAGATAGACATTAATTTCATTTTTTAATAAAAAGGATTGCCAATTCTAAAATTGTGTCTAACCTGCACAGCTCTTCGATAATCATTAATATGTGGATATTTTGCAACTTTTGATACAATTTTACCCCTAGAGATAAAATAACGTGATATTTGATCAAAGAAAGCTGCTGCTTCAGACTCCACAGATTGGATTTCTGCCAATGTATCTTCTTGAATTGAGACTCCAAAGTTGTTACCATCTTCTATTTTAGGAATCATGAAGGATATCCACATTTTCAACTACAAAAATTTAAATAGACACATTATATTATAGTTGTATGCTGAAGTATCTAATAAGAATCAGATAACAGTCATAACTTACCAAATTTGAATCTTCTACTAATTCTCTTATATAAGGCTTCACCAATGATATCAGCTCACTAATTGGTTTATTACATGGTACAGGGCCTGATGGAAGTGCCATAACCTGAGATAGTAAAAAATATAATTATAATTATTAATAAATAAATACAGGATAATTCAAAAACAAACAGTAGTTGAACCTTTGTTCCTGCAATTCCTTCTTGTGCTTGTATACAGTTTTCAAAGCGTGGTCTTTTAGCTGATGGTTCATCTGAATTATTTAAAACTATTGCATCCGGAACAGGCACATTTAATTCCTAATTAAAAATAAAAAGATGTATTAGCATTTTGTAAGCTACAAATAGTACAAAATATAGTGCATTTTATTGTTAGCATATTATAACACTAAGTCTTATTACTTGAGAATTATAAATTCTAATTATAAATTGATATGAATATTTATATATACAACGAATTCAAAACAGAACCACGAAAAAAATAATTTGCTAACTTCTAAAATCTTGGTTGATTGTTAATAACTTATATAGCAAGCATTTTTATAATCAGAATTCTGTGTATGTAGTAAATGTACATTATTTTCTTTATACCAAGTACTAGAAAATCCCAATATATAATGTTTACATAGTACATTGGTTACAACTTATATTTAGAAAGTTGTTTACCTAAAACTTCGAACACTTGTTTGCGTAATAAATGTTAAATAATAATTGTTTACTTATCTTTACATTTTGTGTTTAAATTAAACATATTTTTACCTGATGAACATCTGACAATGATCTATTGCTAAAGTTTGGTGTTTCGAGAAGTTCATTAAGTTTAACTATTTTCTCAGGAAAGCCCTTAAATATTAATTTCTCTGCCTTATCTTTTAAAGAATCCTTATAGTCTTGAACCTGAAATGAAATAGACATTTGTGACAATAATAAATATTACTCGAAAAATAATTTCGATAATACCCGGTTTTTCGCGCCATTCATTATAGAACTTTTAAAAGCCGACATGATTAAGAATTGTACTCTAACCTCTCAGCTAAATCTTAAAATAATCCAACTTAAATTTTCGAAAACATGCAGAAAAATATATGTAAATTGTGTAATTAAACTCACAATTTGGTTGAAAAATATAATTAAAGGACTTCCGTCATGTTTTTTGTAGACATGTGAAAATATCTGACAATAAATTTGGGAATAGTAAAGTAAAATGATATTTACCTTCTTAGCCGTGTCAGCCATTATAACATATATTTAAAAACACACAAACATTCACGACCAAACCTAAAAGTATTACAATTTAATATTACTTATATTACAAGAGTCGTCATGAACTGGCAGAGGGTACAGAAACAACGTGCCGCTTAGTTTTTTTCATATTTGTAGGTTGGCGAAAATAAATAGTAAAAAAACCTAATTACCCTAATAATAAAGGCGGTAAAATTCAAATTTGACATTTGGCCACGAAGTAAAGAACAATATGTAATAAAATATTAAGAAATCATTTTTTATATTAATTGTTAATTAGATTTTTACCAAATTTTTTTCTATAAAAGCTGAAATATGTTTGAATATAAATTCTTATCACATAAAATTTATCCGCCCTGAATAATAATTGTAATAATTTTTATTGGATTTTTTAAATTTTATCAAAATTCAATTTTGTTTTCCACTGTTTTTGATAAATTTGTTTGTTTTAGCGGTTAATAAATAAAAATATTTATTATTGCGGTGTACCACATATGTGCAGATAATAATATGCATATATAAAGCAAAAATCCAGCTTTTTGGAATATTTATAATAAATCTTTATTAACTGCAAGATACTGGAACAAGTTGTGTTCTAATCAGAGCAAATTAAGTATTCAGTTGACGTTATATGTATATAACTATTGTTTTTCTTATAATGATAAGATAAGACACTTGATAATTTTTATTATTTATTTTGAGAGTTCAATCATTTATCACTCTTAATATAACATATGTTGTAATCACTTCTTGGGTCACTTGTTGCTGCATCACACCTTAATAATTATTCATATTATGGAAACTCTTAAATTCTCTGATTTAAAATATGAAGAAAAAGATCTTCATATACCATCTCTTCAGGAGGTCAAAGAAGGTATACAAATTGTTTTAATATTAATGCATTTTAATATAGTACCTATATAAATTGTGCATTACTTAACCACAAAATAAATATATATTTATATATAATATGTATTATATAATATTATTTTTGATTACTTTGGTTGTTAATATAAGTCTTACATTTTCAGTTCTATCTGGAAAGTTACCTAACAATTTCACTCATGTCTCTGTTGATATAGTTGAGTGCCCTGATTTAACGCAAAAACCATTTTGTCTCGCTGCACCAGGTACAAATATATAATTATAATTAGAATATATCAATATTAGCCTGATAGTTTAAGTTGAATCCAAAATAATTATATTTAATATAATATATATTGCTACAATGATTAACATTGCATATTTATAAATGTATATATGTAATTATAATTACATAAATATATTTATGTAGTGTACTTTTATATTTTTGTAAATGATCCACTACATAAAGATTAAGTATTATTTTTTTTATTAATTTTTTCTTTGTTGAGTAGGTTTGAGTGGAAATCCTAATTTACTCGAACTAGGTGGGGCTCCTTATCTCTTACCACTTGTTCAAAGAGAAAAAATATATGATATAAAAAACATTGCTAAGTCTTTGGACTTGAGTCCGGTTTTAGCTATAGGAGCTGGTGCAGGACCATGGCCATATGCTGGTGTATGTTGTGAGGCAAGTTTATAACTTATATAACATTTTTCACTTTGTTTATTATTAAAGAAATTAATTTGTATATTATTTATTGTATATGCATTTTTTCTAAATAATACTTATATCTAATTTATGATATGTTTATATATATATATATTATATATATATATATATATATATCATAAATATATTGATATTAAGTATTACAACGAAAATAATTACAAAAAACACTCAATAATTAAAAAAGGAAAAAAACTGTTAGAATATATATTTTATAATATTATACAATATTATTTATATATACTGTATAATATTATACAATAGCTTGTGCTATTTAATATATGTTGTAACAAATGATTTTTATATAATTTTAGTTCACAATTTTAATATTTAAAATTTAACCATGCTCTGTCTATTTATTCAGTTTTGTAAAATTAGATCTTAAGGATTAGGAACTAATAAACATAAATTTATACAGATTTCAGATAACTTAATAAATCTAACCACATGAAAGATAATTTTAAATTTTCATTTCAAAAAAACATTACAAAATAGACATTTAATTTATCAAGAATTTTATAGGATTATTTTGTATATTTACATGAAGCTATAGTAAAGTAAATTTATACCTTATAGGGTATTTTCAATATGCACCTAGCATCTGACGGTACCTTGAAAACAAAACACACATAGCTACTGTTAACATGGAAAATGGTGCATTATTAGGAAATCTCTTTCTGTCTGAAGGACATGCCGGATCTGTATTGCGTGTCCATTGTGCAACTAGACATGGACCTAAAGATTTTATTGCAAGCATCAGGACAGCTTTGAGTGAACATTATGGAGACCAAGTTGTGGTTAGTAAGATGACTGAAAAATTCCTAATTGTTTAAGCACAGCTGTCTCAGAAATTGATCTGTTAATACAAATTCAGTTAGTTCTGTGTCAGTTTCATATTTCTTTTCTAGGTCTTGGAGGAACTTTTCTTTTAAAGCAAGGCCGTGCCAGGCAGCATGTTATGACAGATTTTTCTGAAACTAACTCCTATTTATACTGAAGAACAACTAAATGCATGGTTAAGATTCTTTCAAATGGAGGCTCCTTTAGTGGCAGTTGGCACCTTGGTTACTGCAGTCACAGATCTTGATTTAAGAGTTCAGCACTTTCACAGCTTCAGCGACCATGGTCTGGGTGGTCATTATCACATTGATACTACTCCTGATTCTGTGGAGTATCTGGGATATTTCAATGTTGCTAAAAAAATCATGAGGCTGGATAGACCTGAAAAAACTCACATGTTTGGAAGGGATTGATTAGTAGAATTCATTGATGAAAATTGGTATGAGAACAACATTGTGATTATCAACACAGGTATAACTAATTTACTCTCCTGCATTTACTGTAATATATATATATATATATATATATATATATACATATTACAAAAAAATTATACATAGAAATATTGATATATTTCAATCTACATTTTTAAAGCACATATATGATTTTTAAAATTTATTACAATAATATTTACAATTAAATACAATACTTTTTTAATCTCATATTATGTATCTCATATTTAATCAAGATCTAATTTTAATAGAATGTAAAACAAATAAAATTAATCTTCCATAGTTAGAATAAAATGGTGCAATACATGTACCACTAGTTTTAAAAACAGATTTATATATAAAATAGCATGAACAAATGGACATAGTACGTTCACGTAACATATAACTATACTTATATTTTTATATTTTCATATATATATATATATATATATATATATATATACATATATATATATTATCAATAGATTTATAAATTGCTCTAAAACGTGTTCAAAATATAAACATATCACAAGATTTATTTGTTATGAGTTTTGTTTATTCTATAACAAAAAATTTCAGCTTTCCTGCACTGCTTAAACATATTTTTAAATGAAATTTGTTTGAATATGTAGCAGTGTGCTTGTGTTCAAAGAACCTATAAATAAATGTTTAATAATGTAAAAGTTTAACAATAATTATGTGCAAACATGCAAAAAGATGAAGATGCATAAAATTAAAAATATGAGGAATTTTATAAATTGAAGAATTTGTTTTTTGTTTTTATGTCACTGGTGTAATATAATTTAATGCCATACTATTAATCAAGTTGATTAATAGAAATAACATATTTGTAAAATTTCAATGAAAAGCTATATTTGAAAGTAAAAAATCTAAATAAAATATTTCAAACTTGAACAATAGATAATAAGATAACCGAATTCTACTCTCAAAATATAAGTAATATTTATTTCCAAACCAAATATGTTTTGGTTTGATATGATTATGAAATATATGGTAAACAAGTAGAATAATAAATTGACTAACCTGTCTTAAAAATCAAGCCTTAAAAGTCCTCACAACCCTTACGACATATTGTCTACATATTGGACATTCGTTGAGTCTTTTACCACAAGCTGTGCATGTTGCTAAATGTCCACATTCTAGCATTACACATTCTACGGGAGCATCCATACAAATTTTACATAACTCATCTGTTGGTAAGTCATCTAGTTCTGCAAAGATAATTGAATTAAAATTGAAAAAAAATTGAATGAAAGTATGTTTGTGAGAAATTCAATGGAAGAAAAATAAAAAATTGATTATGCTTAGATATAAACTTTTGCTGTTATGTATATTTAAAAATTAAATAAACTGTGAAGGCATTATTTTTGAAATTGTCAAAGAAAATGTTATTATCATGCATTTTAGTATTTTTTATTTTCATTTTCAAATTATATCATAAGTGTTAATTATTCATGCTTCTTTCAAGATACTCTTTGATTTATTTCAAATTAATAGCTCATACTGTCTTTTAATTGATTAATTTTATAATAAGCATGTGATAAATTAAATACATCTTTCAAGTATATTTCAAGATATTTATAAGAATATTTTCATATAAAATTTGAAATAAAAAAGAGCATAATAAATAAATTAGCTTATACATCTACTTTCAATTAGAAATTTCAATTTTATATGTTAGTATATATAAATAAATTCATACAAATCATTCACACAATACACACTGTATTAGTATATTTATTTACAAAAATACATGCCATTTGTATTATTAAAAATACATAATATCATACATTTCAGATGATTACAAATCATCTAGCTCAAGCCATTCACTCTTCACCTCAATCATGATTAAATAAACCATTCAATTTTGTAGAAAATTGTACTCACTCTCTCGATTTTGTGAATACTCTCTCCAAAGTCTATTAACTCGTTCCAATAATTCATTTTTTTCACAACACCCTTTAAAATCAACTCTATTTGCAATTAAGAGTTCTTTTAATTGTTTAACACTTAGATCATCCAAATCATTAATATCTGTGATGTCTATTAAGTTAATTCTTTTTTTAGGTGCTGGATAATTCTGAGCATGATCGTCATTATTGGCACGGAAAGTTTCTGTTCTATTTTGGTTTGGTTGAGGATTATCAGTATCGGTAGGATTGTTTATGCTTTCCTGACTTATATTCATTGATTCCTGTGTTTCCTCAACACCTAAGTTTGTTTCTGTAAAAATGATAATGATTGTGAAATTATATTTGTAATATTATCAGAATACATCATTTTTACTTTTTTACGGGAGAGATTTTTTAGGCTTATATAAATATTTACTAAACATAATTTTAATGAAATGTTCATTAGCACAAAATATTCGGGATTTATATTTTTTATGTATTAATTATATTGTAGTATGTAGTAATTATTATTATATTAATTTATATATTGTAGTGATGTGCTTAATGGTACTTTGAATTTACTATTTCAAAAATGTTCATAATATGATATTAGATAAAATAAAATGACTCAAATTATTTTACTTATTTACTTGTAAAGTTAAGTAAATTTTCAGCTCTTTAAAAATAATATTTCAAATCAATTTTCATAATCAGGACTATAATGAATTCTTTAAGCTAATGAAATGTGATTTTTTAACTTACCATAATCACCAGAACTTGGTACATGGGCATTAGGTTCTTGGTTTTGAATTAAATCAACATTATGTATGGAATGTCTTCTAATAGTGTTCCCTTGGCTCACATGATCAGATTGATTTATATTAACATGAACATCTATTTCAGAAGTCGTTCGTCTTATTTGATAAGATAAATTACTTGTTCCTTCAGGTGGTGGTGTTACTTCTACAATGATTTGTGGATCTGAGCTAGATAGAGGCTCACCTGTTCTACTCAGAAATTCCCAATCACCTGGATGAAATAAACCTGGTTATAATAAAAGTAACTTCAAAACATTCTAAAATCTTTTAATGTAGATTGTAAAGGGTAATCTTATGTAAATATTGTTCAAAATTACTACAATTATGAATCAAGCAAAAAAATACAAACCAATGTCTTCTATTTCAACACAGTCTTGTGTATCTAATAAATTAGTTCTCCTTCTATTACTTTCTGAAGGTTCACTTTCCGTTCTTGTTCTTTCAAATATAGCACTAGAAGCTGTTGTAGGTCGTGGCGCTTGCTGATGATAAGGTGGTCGCACCCTTGTATAAACTCTTCTAGGAACAGCCTGAGCAGTCTCTGAACCTTTATGTTAAAATAATGTATCATAATTCTATATATTCATAAGCATTTTCTTGAAAATGGGAAAAGTATTGGTTACAGATTTTTGGAATGAGTAAAAAAAAATGAAAAGAAATTAACAATTTAATCAAAAGCATGTCATATTAAACATGTGACTATAGTTAGTTAGCTATAAGAAATATAGCTAAAAGAAAAATAAAACTTTATAAATTCCAATCCAGGTGATTTCAATATTTAGAAAATATTCATCGTGATTGAATATATCCAAAATTTATTACCTGCACTAGGCCTACATCTGACATTATCATATTTTTCTTGAACGCTTGCCCATAAATTTTGCAAATTGAACTGCTTAAAAAGATTCGAAGTATTTGATCCATTATTTCCAGTGCCGCTTGTAGATTGATGATTTTGATGGGAATTAGAGTTATCATAATACTGCTCACTGTTGACATGAGCTAACAATAAATTAACTAAATCTTCTTTCTCTGAAATCAGCAGAAACCGTACAATTGATATATAGGTTGTAAATGATAATGCATATATATTAATGACTCATTTTTGACTTACTTTTAACTGGTTTTTTATAGAATTATATCTTACCTACACATCCACTAGTGGAAACATGTATTGATTTCAGATAGATAATTAAGTCTTTGCTTTTTAATTGTAACAACTGGGATCTGCTTAATGGACGCGATGTTAAAACAATACATTTACCACAAAGCACTCGATCTCTCTTAATTCTCAGACAAAGATTGCAAAAGTAACACCTGAAATAAAGTTACAAAAGTGCATCACTTTTCTCGGGTTAAACCATGTATTTTATATTATTATATGTAAAATCGTTTGCTATTTTTTAAGCATTTAATATGGTTATATCAAATGCTCTTATGAGTAAGAACAGATAAGACAAACTATGATATTGTGAATAATTATTTTCCAAAATACCTGCATTCATGACATTGTTTCTTCCTTTTAAAAACACCAAACTGTACTGAGCAGTTTGTACATGGCATTTTAACTGAAAGAACAATACAGTTTAAATAATATTACCCAATAAGAAAAATACAACTATTATTGCACAAATTGTAAACTAGACTGAGCACAAATTGTGAACTAGAATGAGTCACATTTACTGCGTGTAATATTTATCTAAAGTTCTGATAAAAGCATTAAATACGTGATATTATTTATTATTATAATTTTGCACAAACCTTGTTTTATAAAAGATAAATTAGAAACTTAAACAATCGCTTTGTATACTGACGACAAGCATAATATTTCACAAGCTGCGTTTAATTAGCTACAAGTATTATTTGCACCCACATCACTATTCTTAAATGATATTTATAGTTGGGAAAATGTTATAAATTTAAACAATTTCATTTTTTATTTATGATAATACAATGAAATTTGGTTAGGCGTTGACAGGAATATGACATGTCAAATAATATTGGTTAAGCACAGAATGCACAAACTGAAGCAAGAACACACTACGTCAAAATATTCAAAATATTATGCACAACCATAGATAAGAGAAGAGATATCGCAAGAACTGATTATGCTTTATAAATATTTTATTTATTCTTTTATTTTGAATTTTTTATTCTAGTCATGAATTAAACTTGATTAAATGCTACACTTTCATGAATATATTCATAATACCAAAAGAAATAGAATAAAATTATTGATTGCAGGTTCTAAGTCTTGACTATCACATAATAATAATTAATTATAAGTTCATTAACAAACTTCTAATTCTAGAACTACAAAAATCATCCCCCCTTTTTGTCAACTTTAATATTGAATGATATAAAGTTGTTTTGGTTTCATACTATGTTATATTTAAAATCGTTATCAATTCGATATCTTACATTTATGTTATTATTTAAACATTTACTGCGAAGAGCTTAAAAAAATCAAAATTAAATCAGTTATCACAGTGTGGCAATCATAGATAAAAGATGTCGCAATGTTGGATCACTATCATTTTTGTATCGGAATATTTTCGCCTAACTTCAGGACGTGTTATGCAAGTGCAAACTTGTTTGGTGCCATTGTGAATGAACTAAATTTTCTTCGTTGGTACTTGTATAGTTATTGTAAACATAATATTTGTGGACTTTGTTGACTTCAATGTGTGGACATTAATTAAATTGTGAATTAATTATTATTTTATCGATTAATTTGCGATGGAGAATGCCGAAGAAGTATTACAAAGTCTGGACTCGTTCTCAAAATTGAGGCCAAAGAATATACCACGAGAACTAGAAGAATATTTATGTTTTGTGGCGCGCACAGGTGATCCAGTTTTCCACTGGTCGATTATTAAGAGTCTATTCCGCGAAAAACTTTTACACGTATTGACCGAATTCCACGATAGCAGCCCGGGATTAGATTTACCTCCTTGTCCGAATGTTGACCCTTTTAATTATGATACAATGAAAAATTGTTTATTGGAAAGAATAGACTCGTTTTCGTCGGCCCCTTTTACTGTGCAGAGGATATGTGAATTACTTACATGTCCACGCAAGCAATATAGTAGAATAGATAAATATATGAGAGCCATTGAGAAGAACATTTTAGTCGTAAGCACAAGGGAGCCAGGAAATCGAGAACCCGAGAGTGGGGATCCTTTAGAAGCAGTTTTGAATGGTGATGGTTTCGATATGCATATTGAAATTGAAATGGATGGCAATTTAGCAGGTAAAGATGAGTCCACAACGCCTGCACCTAGAAATGACACCTCGTATATGTTGAGCAACGATTACCGTTGCATTACAACTCCAGAAATAGCAACAAATTGTACTAATGAAGTCGATAAACACTCAGATACCTCAGTTGAACATCACCCAGAGATAAACGGTACCAGTGCAGATAGTTCTAAAATAGAATCAGATTTGAGTAAAGAGGAAACTGAACAAAATCTACAAGAACTGCAGACTTCATACATAAATGCAAAAAGCCCTAAGATTAGTGAAGAAGAAAGTATACCTGAAGAAACTAATATTGAACCTGTTGAATCTACATCAGATAATATTTCACAAACACCATCAGAAACATTTTTGCCAGACAATAAACCAGAGGAAAATACTGATAACTCTGAGACAGATTCTAATTCAACCGAAAACTCTATTACGAGTCAAACCAACCTGGCGGTTGAAGAAAACAATCTAGTTTCATCTGATGCAGAAAGTAGTAATGATGAAGTACCATTTTTAAATGTTCTGGAACCTGTTAATGATATCCAACCCACTGAAATACTTTGTGATAATGATTTCCAAGAAGTTCTGAAAAGTGATTATACACAAATAAGTTTAAATGAAAATATATTAAAGGAAAAACAGCCAGAGGAGATGGATAAATTATTTCAGATTGTTTGTGATACAGTACCTGAGGCGGCAACTGAGGTTCTAGAAACAGAAAAATCTCTGCAACCAGTAGAAGAGTCCCAAGAACAAATTGAAAACGAGGTTAGCCAATCTTCCGAAATTATTGAACAAGCAACAGAATCTACACAGATTTTAGCACACTCTCCAGAAAAAATAGTTGAAGAAGAAGAAACAATCCGCCCTGATGACAGAGCCATTGCACTGGCTCCTGAGGTTGCATCTGAACCAGGGACTGAAATCGAACAAATGGTAGCTGATGTAGAGAATAATTTCATCTCTGAGATAAAATGTGATGATAATATTGAACAGAATCAGGTTGAGTCCATGGATGTACCTGAATCGGCCATGGAATGTGAAGATACCCCAGCGGCATCAGAACCTATGGACCAATAGACTTTTACCATATTTTGAAATTGTGATCAGTTATAGTTTTCTTCTTTCTAATAATTTTTATTTCATGTGTGTTTTGTATGGTGATTCAGTGAATGTTGACAGAATTGTAATTCAACTTTTTTATGTTTTAATTTATTATGAGGAAATTTTATTTCCAATTATATTTAACAGTTACTGTATTCATTATTTCATAAATAGACTAGTAGGATAAAAACTATACTGCCTAATCATAAGTTTTAAATAATACATGTACATTATTGTATTAGAGGAGTTTTAATTATTTTATGAAAGTTAGAATATGAGGAATATTTTATAAATTGAGGATCTCTTTGGTAAATAAAAAAATATATAAAAAATATAAAGTTAAAATATATTAGTCAGTTTTATTTTAAATTTGAATTGATAATTACGTTTATAACATTATTAAACTTACATTTTTTTTAGATTGCAGTCTATGCAGTTAAATAGAGATTCTATGCCTCAGATTGCAATTTAAATTTAATTTTTCGTCCATATTAACTTGTATTTTTAATTGCATTATTTATTGTGCAACCCAGTTTAAAAATAGAAAAAAAAAATTTGTACTTTTGTTTTAAATTTTACTTTAAAATGCTTTTGTCTATCTTTTAGTTCTTAATTGCAAGTTTTTGCAACTAGGAAATATATCTACTTATTCATATTGCAAAACAATCATATAAAGTACAATTCAAGTACTATTCCGAATTACTGCATACAAAGAAAACAATGTGTGCAAAGCATGTAGACGCTCTTTATGTCCATATGGTTTGGGAATAGGTATATCAAGTAAATTGCATACTATGGATACGTATTGAGACAAAGTGCAATCTAAAGTAGGTTCTGGAAACCCATTTTCATCAAGAACCCTTTCTACTGGACCAGACCATTCCTGCATCAAGCTGTCTACATCAGGTGCTGGTCTGTAAAAAGATAAGAGATATATATAAATATATATATATATATATATATATATATTTCATTCCTCTTTTTCTTGCAAAACTTACTTATTATAAGACAATGTTGGCGCTGGTTGGGTAGCATGTAGTGCTTCTATGTCACGAATCCATTTTTCAATATCTTTGTTCGATTTTGCTAATGAAACTGGAGGTCCTCCAGCACTTGATGGAGTAGACCTTGTGTTTGAAGCCCTCAATTTCATGTGCAATAATGCCGGTTCACTTTGCGTTCCTGATGGTTCATCTAAAACCTGTTACATTTGATATTGTCAGCATTATAATAAAGCCTAATAGATACTAGTTTAATAATGCATTATTAAATATTCATAATTTAATTTTCAGTGAAAAATGTTACCTCTAATCCAAGTACATTAATATTATTAGGCATTCCATCAGTATCTATCCATGGAGATGGTGGAACAACTTTGAGCATAGCATCAATGTCTCCGACAGCAGGTATCAATTTTGGTATGAATGGTTTTAATCTATACTCCAACTCAATATTTTGTGGAGTGTATCTGTAAAACATAAACACTAGTTTATTCTACTGGACTATTCTTGACTTATTGATAGACCTTTTTACATAGAATAATTACCTACTGATGTGAAGAAATAATTCTTTTGCATCAGGCGATACTTGCAAATCTTTAAACTTGTTTAAGTCATAATAATCAGGTGTAGAAGCATGCAAAGCGATATCTGATCCACTGCGAATTATGTTTTTAATTATATCATCTTTACGATTTTTTAACTCTAGATCTGAAGAAACACTGGATTCATTGGATGTATTTTCATCATTAAAGGAAGCTTTACCAAGCGTGAGATCTAAAACAATAAAATAATTAATATAACTCAAAATTAACAATTTACACATTTTTATACACATATAAATTATTAACTTCATGAGTAAAAACTTACTTTTATTTAGTAGAGGTTTCTCTGATTTCTTCGTTACATTTTTGAAGTCATCTTCACCCTGTAACAAGCATTATTCAATTGATAAGATACAAACATCTCTTAAATTATTTTCTGAATTATACAATTTTCTAGATTCAAAATAATTTACTATTAAAATCATATAAGCAGAATCAACTTACCATAGAAAGACCTGTGGTTCCCGCTATAAACCTTGGTGGATTTGGGGATTCAGATTTTGGTGGAGTTTCTATTTCATTTGCATTTACCACATCTATTGCTTCGTCATACATTTTATATATATTATATATTTAATATAATTTAAACCCAATAGGTTTAAATGGGTCAGAGATAATTCTTTAATAATAATAAAATCACAAAGAGTTTAAAATTTTTAGATAAAAATTTATAAATATGTAGATGAGGCTATTAAAAAATAACCTTTTAATTTTTATACAAAGAGTTGTTTTATGTTTTATTTTAAATATCTTATTTATATTTGATTATTTTTTGTATTTTAATATAATTAATTTTATAATAGTATAACCATTATTATTATACTTGTTTATCTATGAATATAACTTTTTTTTATTATTTTTCAAATGCATTAATGATATCACTGGTAATTACTTTTCTAAGTATATTATTTTTTTTAAATATCTTATTTATATTTGATTATTTTTGTATTTTAATATAATTAATTTTATAATAGTATAACCATTATTATTATACTTGTTTATCTATGAATATAACTTTTTTTTATTATTTTTCAAATGCATTAATGATATCACTGGTAATTACTTTTCTAAGTATATTATTTTTTTTAAATATCTTATTTATATTTGATTATTTTTGTATTTTAATATAATTAATTTTATAATAGTATAACCATTATTATTATACTTGTTTATCTATGAATATAACTTTTTTTTATTATTTTTCAAATGCATTAATGATATCACTGGTAATTACTTTTCTAAGTATATTATTGTTTATTTATTTTTCTGTAAATGAAATCATAATTAAATTATATAATGGTATGTTTTCAAACATGTAGCCTAGCAACCATCCACCATGTCTTTTTCAACAGCTTCAAATTTTGAATAAATATAATGAATAACATTTTCAAAATATGTTCAAATGATTTTTATTATTGCAGTCAATATTCAAAATGAATTGATTTGATTAAAATTTGACAATATATGTGCAATTCTAATAAAATACATTTAAAATTATTGCGATTCAAAACTTCTTGTTTAGTAATTGGTCATAAAGTCTTAAATAAATATAATAAAAATAACTATTTAATATGATAATGAAATGTATATTTAATTAAAATATATACATATTATAAAAGAAAATAATCATTTTTTCTAAATTACACTTTTCAATGATTTGATGATTTGTAACTTTATGCCAATTTTCATTCTTGATATATATTGTACCACATAACAATTTGCTATTCCCTTTTTAGTAAAATAAAGTAATTAAAACTTTGTGATAAAATAAATAGTACTTTCTGTTGCGCACAGAATTGTCTTTCCAATTACTGTATTTCACATCTTCAACTAAAGTCCTTATTTCAAACAGTATGCATTCTTACTAAACTAATGATAAAATTCTATACAAAATATTTGATGTGATAATTTGTTAATTAAATACTGACTTGATATGTTCATAATAAGTTCTTCTAATGAATTACGACACTTATACAAAATATGTCAGTACAAAATAATTTTAACTATTTGTTTATATTTCTAAATCATTATTTGTTGACCCTGTAATATCACTTACCCACCAAAATACCATAGAGTTTTCAGTCTTCTTACATGTTTGCATATTGTCTTCTAAAATACTTTCATTATTATCACCTTGTGAATTTTTTTTACTTTCATCGTCATTCAAAGTATCTTCTTGTGCAAAATGATATTGACCACTTGTTGTTGCTATTATAGGTCTACTTGGATGGAACGATACTCCATTACAGCAGTCATTGTGCACTGGGAACTAATAAAAAAAATAATATTTGGCATTAATGATCAATCCGTGGAGAGAAGATTTATAAGATTCAGGCACTTATTCAAATAAGCAAATGAAATAAAAATAACATTGCACAATTAACAGATAAAATATATTCTAATTTGAAAGTAGCAATGTAAATGATAAAACTTAAGATTATTTTTTCTACAAACATGTTTGCTTAAAGCACTGCCCTTTTGTTCATAATGACATAATTTATTTTGAACAAATATATTCAATTTAGAATGTATATGTGCTTCTGTAAAATATTAATAACAAAAAATTAAAGTTTAGTCTTCATAATCAATGACTTAAATTCTACCCAAAATTAAAAATCCTTTATCAGACTCAAAAAATTGTTGTGATAGAAATACCAAAAAAAAAAAATTCTTAAAATTAACAGTTATATCAAGTTTAAAAAATTATAATACATGAAAAATTAAATTATTTATATTACCTTAAACTCTTTTTCAGTTTTTAAATTCCAAACTCTCAATAAGCCACTTGTACTAGCACTAACTAGCCAATTATTATTAAATGGCGATAAATCAAAATAAATTCTTTGATTTGATATCACTTGTCTACAAAAAGTTCGTACAGGTTTCATAGTCTGTCTAATATCCCACAGAAATAAAGTAGGATCCATTCGTGCTCCTGATAAAAGATAATTTGTGGAATTGGAAGAATCATCCATGAACATTAAGTGCGTAATGCCACCTAAAAAATTAAAATAACAATTATAAACTTAGTGTGAGAGATATTATAGATATATAACATAATTTAGTATTTAACAATACTAGAAAAGAACATAATTCGAATAATAATTATTTGAATAATCAAGTTGTTAAGACAAAAGAATAATTTTACTTAAATTTAATCACTTATAAATTTATTAGAATTGTTTTACCTTTGTGACCATAAATTGTATCAAATTGAATCAAGTCACCACTATTTACAGACATCAGAGTTACTGTTCGATGCCATGATCCAACAGCAAGTAAATTACCAAAACTATTTAATGCTAAACAACTAGCTGGCTGTTTAATTCGGAAATTTAGATAATCTCTCCCTGGTCTGAAATTAAAACATTTAATAAATCAGTTCATTTTGGAAAGCAATTTTATTATTACAATTACAAGGTGAATCTAGTGTAAATATAAAAATAAGTATAACAAATAAACATTTTCGACTGGTTCCAAAAAATATTTTAAAATTTTATTCTAAGTAATGCTTATATAATAATATAATATTTACCTATCCGTGTCGAATAACTTAATTGATTTTTTATATCCAGCAAATATATTATCTCCATTGGGACTGAATCGCGTACATAAAGCAGCTTCAACTTCATCCACATCATTATAGCCTCTGAGAATTGTAAGGATGTATTTATATAAAGAAACAAATGATAATTACTAATTGATACAACAAAAACTTAGCCAAGAATATGTAGATGAATGGTTAATAAATTGTGATCTGCAGATCACAGAATAAAATGCATCATAAAATACTAACTATTAATTTATAAAGCTAACCGGTATGAACTGCGAAGAGATCCATCAAAAGCATCCCATAGCTGCACAGGTCCATGCTGAATGCTTGTAATCCAACTAAAAATTAAATAATAATAATAAAATTGAGTTCTGAATAAATTAAAAATACTTATGCCATTATTCTATTGATTATTTGTAATTACTTATGTATACTGCAACAATTCAATATATTCTGTAATAATATTTTAACATTAACATTATTTTTATTTCTGAAATAGTTTGTGTAGTAATCTTATAAAGTAATATAATTGCCCAGCACAGTATTTTATGTACTAATAAAATTCATATTAAAATTTTGAATCCAGTAATTAAATTAATTATAAACAATGTGGCAAGATAAAAACAAACATTGATTTAAAGTGAAATAAGTTTCTTACCAACAAGTAGCAGGATCATAACTATTCATTTTTGGATACCATTCAAAATCATAAACTAAACCAGCTTCTTTGATACGAAGTGCAGGTGTTAAAATATCAACAGGTCTTTCCGTAGACACATTTTCATTAGAATATAATTCTCTAGGAAGTTCTGTGACTTGCATACCCTTATTATTAATTATTGACAAAATACAAGTCCCATCTGGAGACCACTTGCAACCACGAAAGTAATTTTGATTACTTATAACAGTATTAGTGGATAGCCTAGAGAGTTCAATAATTTTATCACTAAAGTATTTATTAGTTAGTATGTCATAAGAGCTTTCTGTAATTTCCATTGCTTCTTCAATATTATTTTGTTGTTCATTTTGTGAATCAGTTTCAATGCTTTCTACATTATTTTGACTTCTTTCATTATTGTTTAAACTATTTTCAATATTAAATTTACTTGTATCATTGTCTGTAATATTAGTAGTTGAGAGAGGTTGATTAAAATCCAATTTTGAGCCTTTTTCATAAATTTTACTATAAACTGTATTATTATCGACATTAGTTAATCGTTCACTATTCTCATTTACTGTTGTTACTACATTTTCTTGAATTTGTGTTTCCATAATGCTATCATCACATATATTTTCTGAAAGCTCCTGATTTTTTGGTGATGTAGGACTACAAGGTAATATAACATTTTCATGAACTTTGGATGAATTAATATCAATATTTTGTGTATTACTATCACAAGCTTGGGGGTTTTGAATCTTAATACTACAATCCTGTGGATTTGTTAAACCTAAACAAACAGTCGACATTTCATTCTTGACTAATTCATGCATGTTTTGATTAAGTGAAGATGGATCTGTTGTAACGCAAGGAGCTTGCTGACTAGTCTCACAAAGTTCACGATTAGACGCTTGATTATTTTGTAAATTTAAACCAGATGAAAATTCTGTATTCCCTTGCTGAAATGAATGATATATATTTCTCTTATATGCTAGAATAGAATTATTTATTGTATCATGGTAGCCTACATTTTCATTCACTAAGCTTAAATTATTTTTAAAATCAATTTGTTCTTTGGATATAATAACAGGAACATCATTTTGCTCCACGGTGTTATCTGATCTATCATTTTGAGATAGTTCGTCGTCCATAATTAACACATCGAAAATATTATGCAATTATTGTATTATATGTCCACAATAATTTAATAAACACAATATACAAGTTTGAGCACGTGAGATTCATATTTTGGTTAAGTATTTTGATTTTTCACTGACAGTTGCAATAAATGAAACAGTCGCACCATCTTTGAAATAACTTTGATAAAAGAAATACATGCGTTCAGTTAACTTTCTTTTATTTTTTAATTTATTATAATTTGTATTATGTTTGCAAAATTAAATTATATTACATAATTAATATTTGATAATACAAATCCAAAACTTGATTAATATTACAGTAATTATCAAAAATTGTAGTTGTACCAAAAGTAATGCAAATGATTGAAAATATTGGATTCAAACTTAAGAATAATCATAGCATTACATAGATTTATAACTTTATAACCATTTACCATTATGATACAAGCAGTAGTGATTTCCATGTTCTCTTCAATAAATAAATCAGGAATATATTTCCAATTGCCAATTGCCAATAACCCTTTGACATGGAAAGACAACCGAAAAATTTCCACCAGGCCTTGTATACACACAAATATATTTTTATATACTTTTGGTCTAGATTTCTCACAATATATTTTTCTGATTCGACTCAGAGTTAACACAACTCATGAAACCATAGATTATAACAATAATAAATGAAATAATATACTTAAACCATACTCTTCCAATAATATTAACTTAATAATAATATTCTTTTATCTGTGACTTAAACATAGTACTTAATGGCGGTTAATCTTCAATTTGTTGCTATTGGTGGTAGCATTGTTTATGCAGAAGTACCAACAATTAAAAAACGCCAGTTTGACATTAGCATCGCCATTTTTTAAATAACCTCTTCGAATAACGTATTCGCACTGGTGTAATTTTTTATAATGTCTATATATTTATAAATAAATAATATTTTGTTTTAATATTATTCTGGAGAAAGGAAAATCCATTCCGTAACGTGTAAATTAAATAAGTTTGAGTATTTAGTGTTGTGTTAATTGACATTTTTTGTTTGGACAATTCAACTGATTCAACTGACAATAAGATTTGCAAAATGATTGTTGATAAAGAGGATTCGATGTATTTTACAGTTTTTAGTGAATTGTTGGATTCAAAAACAATTTCTTATGTTATATGGCGAGTCATGGGTAAGTCATTTGAATTTTTTTGATGATAAATAATTGTCATAAAATATATTGCTTCCAATATAGTAAAAAAGCATATTCTCAATGGTGTTGTGCTAATATTTTTTTACCAGAACGCTAAAATTAAAAGACCGGTTCAAAAACCGTTTCTCGTATTGGTTTCCAGGTCAGCAAAACAAAAAACGTTCCGGACTCCGGTTGACGTTTCAGAAAAACAAGCCTGTTTGTTCCGGTTTGGGTTCCTGTCAAACCCTTGTTTGTAATAATTATTATATTAATTAATTATCATATTTAACTAATGGTCTAATCATTCATTTGTTTTGTAAATTGTTTGAATAGATTGTTTATATTTTACATACAGATTCAATCTATAATCATAGTTCATTTACTGTGAAAGTGAAATTAATCCACAAAAGTGATCACAATTTAAATACTTTTTTAATTGTATCCCCATATGGGGGTACGTTAAGTGATATTATAGTTTTCATTTATGAAAACACTTCAAGAGAATAATAATATGCCAAGTTCAAACTGCGAATTCGATGAAGGCCAATTAAAAAACAAAATACAACCTAACACAATGTCAACTAATTTGAATTTAGAGGAGACCGAAATAACAATGGAAGAAGACAATATTCCTTGGCAAATAGCTTCAAAATCGAAAAAAGAAAAACACAAGATCCTAGAACGCCCATAGAACTAAGGAATAGATTCAGTATATTAGAAAACACGTCGAATGAACCCGAAAAAATTGTCAAACCTCCGCCGATCTTTGTTTCAAACGTTTCTGATATTAACGACATGTTCAACGACATAAAAAAAGTGTTAAACGAAAAACAATATTACTATAAATGCATGCTTGATAATTCAATTAAAATCCAGTGCTCAAATTCTGACTCATATAGACATCTAGTGAAGTTATTAATAACCAAGAAAGCCGAGTTTCACACTTTTCAACTTAAAGAAGAAAGAGCATTTCGAGCAGTAAGTAGATATATCCACTATTCAACACCCATTGAAGAAATAAAATCAGAACTGCTCAAATCGGGACACGTAGTAAGAAACATAACTAATATTAGAAGTAAATATGATAACGAACCACTTAACTTGTTCTACATTGACTTAGAACCAGCTGATAATAACAAGTATGTATTTAACATAACTAAATTTAAAAACTCAATTATAAAAATTGAACCACCTAGAATTCACAAACGAATAGTACAATGCAGCCGTTGCCAAAAGTATTGTCACACCAAGGCATATTGCCATCATATCCACCGCTGTTTGAAATGCTCAGATTTTCATGAGACTGCAAAATGTAAAAAAGAGCCTCATCTTCCAGCCAAATGCACCTTATGTGATCAAGACCATGTTTCGAGTTACAAAGGTTGTCCCGTATATCAAAATTTATACGCTCAGAAGTATAAACAAGAGGTTCGATTAACAAACCGAAATGCAGTTTACTCAAATCCGACTTACACTCAACATACTACTGAATCAAATATAAAACAAACATTTCCTACAAATGGAAATCGTTCAAATCTTAACAACGTATCTTACGCCGATGCCACTAAAAATAATCGTTCCTTTCAAAACTCATCACCAGATTCTTCCACTCCAATAAATGAATTCTTAACCGAGTTCAAAATTATGTTCCAACAAATGTACCAACAAAATTCAACTATTCTCAATATGCTAACCATTTTAGTAAACAAATTAAATAATGGTAGAAGCAATTAAAATATGTCAATGGAACGCAAACGGCGTCATTCAACGTAAATACGAATTGGAAATATTTCTAAAACTCAATCTAGTCGATATTCTACTAATTTCCGAAACTCACTTCAACGATAAATCATATTTCAACATTCACAACTACATAACCTATTCTGCAAATCACCCGGATGGGAAATGTCATGGAGGAGCAGCAATTCTTATAAAAAACAATATTAAACACCACACCTTGCCCCCTGTTCAATCAGAGACTATACAAGCTTCTTTAATCTCTATGCAAACGAAAATTTATGATATAACACTAGCATCTATTTACTGTCCGCCAAGACATAAAATTTTAGCCGCTGATTATACTTCATTTTTCAGCAGTTTAGGCAATAAATTCATTGTCGGAGGTGATTTTAACTGCAAACACACATCATGGGTATCAAGACTAACCACTGCCAAAGGAAAAGAACTACTAACATCAATAAATCAAATAAATGCTTCACATATAACTACTAGTCAACCAACATATTGGCCAACCGATGTTAATAGAATTCCAGATTTGCTTGATTTCTTCATAATAAAAGGTATTCCAACATCGCAACTCATTATTGAACCTAACTTTGATTTATCTTCCGACCATTCCCCAATTCTTTTAACCTATTTTTCAAGTCCGATTCCTGTTTATCGGCCTTGCAGTTTATTCAATAAATTTACTGACTGGAACAATTTCAGAAACATTATAAATTCAAAAATTAAGCTAATTCAACGCCCGAAACTCGCTGATGAAATTGATAATCAAGTTTTGTTTTTGAATAAAACTATCATTGACGCATGCGTTGAATCAACACCAAGTATCCCACCACGAAAAGATAATCAAGTAATACCATCCGACATAAAAAGATTAATAACTGCAAAGAGGAAGGCCAGGCGGAGGTGGCAACAAACTCATTGGCCGGAGGACAAAAGTAGTTTTAACCAAATTAGCAACAAATTAAAGAAAATCATCGCCATTTGGAAGAATGATTCCTTTAATTCATATGTTTCGCAGCTAAATAGATATGATGCCTCTATTTGGAAACCTATAAAGAACAAACATAAACCTGTAATGTCGAAATCGCCTCTCAAAGTTTGCTCTCAGAACCACATAACTTGGGCTAAAAGTGACGCTGAAAAGTGTAAAGCATTCGCAGAATACTTGATTGATGTTTTCAAAAAACAAAACTTGTCACCTGAAATTGAAATATTGAATGCGCTTCAAGGAAATTGCCAAACGTCTATGATAAGACCTTTTAAACCAAGTGAAATCAAAAATAAAATCAAAGTTATCAAATCAAAATCAGCCCCCGGAAACGATCAAGTTTCTCCTAAAATGTTAAAAGAACTTCCACCAAAATGTCTATTATTTATCACATCCATTTTCAACTCCATTCTTCAATTTAACTACTGGCCATCTGTTTGGAAGAATGCAAAAATCATAATGATCCCAAAACCAAACAAAGATTCATCTGACGTAAAATCTTATAGACCTATAAGCCTGCTTCCATCCCTATCAAAAGTATTCGAAAGATTAATTTTACAAAGACTACTAGAAGATCATCCCGAAGAATCCTGGATACCTAACCATCAATTTGGTTTTAGAAGACATCACTCAACAATACAGCAATGCAACAGAATAACCAACTCAATCCTCACAGCCCTGAATAAAAAAGAATTTTGTGTAGCAGTTTTTCTAGACATCAGCCAGGCCTTCGACAAAGTTTGGCACATGGGATTATTATATAAATTAAAGAAAACATTTCCAAAATATTTCACAATTTTGGAATCTTACTTATCAAATAGAACCTTTCAAATTAAAGAAAATGAAGAACTCTCGCCTCCAAAACCAATTCATTCCGGTGTTCCGCAAGGCAGTGCTCTCAGTCCAATACTATATTTGCTATACACCAGTGATATGCCACTCGATCCGACATTAACGATAAGCACCTATGCTGATGACATTGCTATAACCTCAAGTCATGAAGATGTAACAACAGCTACTTTTTTACTTCAAAATTACCTGGCGAAAATAGAACTATGGCTAGATAAATGGAACATAAAAACTAACGCTAAGAAATCTCAACACCTCATCATTTCACTGAGAAGTCACACAAGTCCTGACTTGTATTTGAACAAGACAATTATACCAAACCAGGATTCCGTAAAATACCTGGGAATACATTTAGACAGTAAACTAAATTGGAAAACGCATATTTTAAAGAAAAAAAAACAAATAGATTTGAAACTGAAGGAAATAAACTGGCTAATGAGAAGATCATCTAAACTGTCTCTAGAAAATAAACTCCTCTTATACAAAGCAATAATAATCCCAATATGGACTTATGGGATAGAGCTATGGGGCTGAGTAACATTCAAATAATCCAGAGAGTACAAAACAAAACTCTGAGAATGATTTGTAAGGCTCCGTGGTTTATGACCAACCACATGATCCATAAAGACCTAAAAATTCCAACAGTGGCGGAAGTTATTAAGAACAGAAGTTTTATCTTTCAAAACAAATTGGATGCACACGTCAATCCGGAAATGCAAATAGTACAAACAGCCGAAAAATTAAAACGCCTGAAAAGAAAATGGCCCAGTGATCTACCGTCAACAACATAATTTCCCTGTTTCGCACAGGAAAATTTTCAAACAAGTTATTTTTAATTATTATTTATTATTGATTATCGTTTTTATTATTAATACTATTATTTTAATTATTATTTATTCATTCATTTATTCTATTTCTTTTCTTTAATTTCCTTTATTCTATTTTTTTTTCTTTTTGATTTTGATTTTCAATACCATAACTTTTAACTTATAGATTGTATTGTAATCTGATTGTTAAAATTAACAGAAAAAAAAAAAAAAAAAAAAAAATATTTAACTAATACATTCCAGAGTGTTCTGACTCGAAAACACCACTAAATATTATTAGTTATTACTATATATTAATGAATTAGTAATTACTATTTCTATGCATTATAAAGTGCAACATATTATTTCTCACCAAAATACAAAAGTTTGATTGAAATTAGGTCGTAATTTGTTATGTTAAGGCAAATGTTAATTTTCAGTACAGTCTTTGCAAAACCAAATAATTAGTTCAAATAATGTAGTTACATTACATTTATAATTTTCAGTTCCAGTTTCTAGTCAAATAACGCAGTTAAGTTACAATTATAATGTTTATAATGTAGGTACTAGGTAAATATTTCATTTGATTTTTTCTAATTTTGTTTGGAATTCACCTACATATACAAACTATTCAAGAACTAATAACCCTCAAAATGCTTAAGTAAATACTTTTAATTTTTTTTTAAGTTAGATTAATGTGCCTTCTATTTACTTAAATTGTAATGATTGTAATATATTTCAATACTGCAATTCCGAATTATTGCTCTTATGCTAATCATTATTTCAAAAGTCTATTATTCAGTTAAATATGATGTTTACAATGCATGTTAATTCTAAATACAGTTAAATGGATAAACTATTAACTATAAAATAACTATAAATATTTGTTTATAATTTTATATTATAAAATAAATAAATATTCAAATAAATCATGCATGTAAGATAATGAGTAGTATTATCCATTGGTTTTGGAGTTACTGATTTTCAGGAAACTTGATTTTTCCTGGTTCATCTGAAAAAAAAAATCATAAATATTTTAATGAATAAAAAATAAATGTATTATTTAGTTGGTACATACTTTCATCTTCTAAATAATGCTCAGATATAGGAGGTTCTTCATCTGTAATATGAATAAATTAAATTAAATTAAAAATTATACTTGGTACACAAACATATACATATATTCACTCAGAACTAAAGATTAAAAAAAAGCTAAGTTAGATTTTATTTTCTTAAATAAATTTTGCATTTATTTTTGGCCTTATTTGACTTAGCTTTTAAGAATAAACACACAAGTAATTAAAAAAAAAAACACAATGACCATAAAAATGAACAAAAAACGAGTATTACAAACATATTTTGGAAATAAAATATGTATTTTGAACACAATTCTTAATTGAAACTTAAAAGTTTACTTAGATATTTAAACATATTTTATTTCTTTCAAATTTCTTTTTTGTCTCGTTCTATTCAATTTTCATTGTTTCAATTTTTTTCTATCATTCGATTAATTTTGTTTCTTGAAATTATGAATGGTGTATTTTTTTTATATATCGAAGTTCCTACGTTAGTTATGTTATAATGACAATATCTTTATATTCAATAATATTAATAATATTTTATATTAAATCAGATTGTTTCTGATAACTTACTGCATTTGAATTGAAGCGCATTATTATTTTTTTCATTTTTTTATTCCACTTTAATATTGGAATTTTATTGTATTTAAAGATTCTGATATATGTATTTCTAGCATAGATCTTATAATACATTTATTATAAGATTTATGATTTTGTTTGTATAATTTTGTGTTCATGAGAATATAATTTATAATTTTATGATTACCTGAAAAATTCTCATTTTGATTACGATTCATCTAGTAAATTATTTAATTTTGCAGAGTATGTTTTGGTTTACCCACCTTATCGTACACCCATATGCATATTATGCATATTATTTATACAGATTTTATTTATTTAACCTTTACATATTCTAACTAAATATTACCTGTACTATTATCCTGTGCCAGAAATATATTTTCTGAAAAAATAAAAATAAATATATTGAATATGGATTAATTGTAATTATAGTTTCGCAGATTTTTTGATTATTATTACCTGGAACTTTTTCAACTGCGACATTGTTAGTAGTTAGAGCGTCATTTCCTGCTAATTCGAACAAAATATAATTATTTCCATTATAATAAGAGCATGAATTATTGAATTTTACTACGAATTAAAAATATATTTGTATGCCGTGGTGAAAAATCATATTATTAGATATATTTGTGCGATTATTTTAAGGCGAAATAAATAATAAACATCAAAATATAAATTGGAATTTCATATATATATAAAATAAAATGGAACTAGTGGGGTGCATGGCATTGTGTCTTAAGGCAAATTTCTGGAACTTTCCGTATCGTAATCAAAAATGTGTGCACATTATTAAAATCTCTATAATATATCTGATAATTTGATATACATATGTTCAATGAGTAAAATGTTTTATAAACTATTAAAATCGGACGCTTCGATCTCTCAAAAACTGAGTTACCGTTTTTGACACTTTTTGCCCTGTATCTTCGGAACGGCTTGACCTGCCGTCGTCAAAAACTAATCAGCACGTCTCCTTATCAATACGAAGCGAATATTTTTTCAAATTCTAAATGATTGGTGTTTTCGAGATCGTCGACAAAAATTTGTATCCGCACACAAACACACACTTGCACACATACACACGCGTACACACACATACATTCATTTTTTCTAAAAGATTAATCCATTATGACCAATAACATCCTTGATCTTTTTTTATTATTAAACTTATTTTCTAGTTATTTATTACAATTTTTGTTGATATTTTTTTGATGAAAATTCATGGTTACGAAATTATACGAGATAGACTTTTCAAGTGTGTGGTTTAGTTCAAAATAACAAAAATATTAACACATTTTATAAATAAATTATTAAAAAAGTTATATAATCTTCATATTTTCTGTAAAATGTAACTAGAAAAGGATTAATCCATTTCTTACAATTGACTTTTTCATTTTTTTAACATATTTTCTGTATATTTATTTATATATTTTGTTAATATATTTTGATGAGAATTCACGGTGTCAAAAGGTTTATAATTTACAATCATGTTTAATAAATTTAGTAAAATGAATAAATACATGTTATATGTACAACTTACCATTACTATTCTGCTGTCTTAATATACAATCCTTATTATTTTCATGAGTTTTCTTAATTTTGTTCATGTTTTTCTTATTAAATACAACCGCTTCCTTCTCAATTCTTAAATCAATTTGAGAAACAGGAGTTCCTGGCAATTGATCATCGGTTGGAAAAATAATTGCACGCTTTTTTATGATATTTTCTTTATTTGTATTTAATTCATTTTTACTGATATTACATTCAACGAGATATATTAAAAATAAATTAATGATAAAAGCGCCGTTTATAAAAACACCCATAATTTAAAGATCACAATGTTCAAGGCTGGATTAGTTATTTCAGTTTAAAAACTCAGGTATGTTAAATCAATTTTAATGTAAATTTAATTAGTAATTGATATTATCTAAACTGAGATTTATTTCTTGTTCTAAATTTGTTGTATTTTATTGCATTTACACAAAATTAGGAGTGTTGTGACACATACGATAGAACTAAACGTGAATATATTACAATTCATACTCATATCTGATTAACAATAATGTTCGCACCAAATCATACTTAATTATATTTTACCATGAATATATACTCGTATATATATATATATATATATATATATATATATATACTCATTTATAAATATATATTTGTTCACTGGAAAATTGATGTTACATTAAAATCAGTACTCGATTATTGTTCGGTTTATGTATACTGTTGAAGGCAATTATTTTTTTATCACAATGAAAAATTATAGTACTTCTATTGACAATATCACACATACATTAGGTAGGTAATTATTATTTATTCTTGCAAAATTGTATCCTTGGCCTAATAGTAAATGGTTTTGCGTATTCATATATAGGTGATAGTGGCATTATGCCATAAGACGAATAATGATCTATTTAATTAATAAAAATAGATATTGAGCAGATATTAAAATTGTCAAGACCGAATTTTGAAATTTTTCACTGTCCATTGTTCCAATGTTTAGTAATTTTTTATAATCAAACCACTTTTCATGGTCATATAGGATGGTCGGGCAGAGACTAAATTAGACTCTAACTTAAACTTAGAATTTTACAATTGCATAGTGATAGAGATCAGGGTATAAAGATTAAGCTGTCTTAATATTATTAAAATCGCCAACAAAACTGAAGTCCTCAGGATTTACTATTGTATATAGATATCCTGAAGTTTTAGTCAGTATTATTAGTATTGAGACCAACATAACCAGCAAAACATCTAAATCTGCTGACATACTTATTTCCTTTGCTATTTATAGAAAATATACATACACATACATATACATACCTTTTCTAATTTTGGAGTCAACAGATTCAGAATATCCTTAAACATCGAGAAAACATGAAATTAGCAAATTGGACGTGTATTGGGCTTCTAACAAATAATTCAAAATTGCAGTAAAAACGATAGCCTCATCATAAAAATAAAGATTTATTAGTATCATTTATTAACTTCCCTTAGGATGAGTTATAATAGTAATCGCAAAAATATCTAAAATGAAAATTTCTTTTAAAAAATGGATATATGTGTGTGGGTATGTTAGTATGTATTTATGAATATTCGGGTATCTTATGTCAGCACCGATTTGAATTCAAAAATCTATTCCTATTGATGGGAAGATGTCCTAATTAGTTTTTGGCAAAGGCAGGCTCAACCGTTTGGGAGATATGGAGTAAAGAGTACAAATAAAAGCAGTTTTCGAAAAAAGAGAATCTTATTAGAATCTAATCGGATTATCTGTTCTATCCAGGCTGGACCTGGATTCTAATTATTAGAATGATTCAGAACACATATTTTTTATTGGCGGTTGATGATTAGTTTCTGGTGAAAGCTAGACCAACGGTTTCAAAATTTTTAAAAAAATTCAAAATTTTCAAAAAATATATTTTTTTTAAATTTCAATTTTTTTTAAAATATCGAATATAGATTTTATATATATATATATATATATATATATATGATGATGATTAGTGATTGTCTTTATTCCTCCAATGTTCAATTTTGGTATGGGTAGTTCCAACAATTTAAGGCACGATGCCATGCAGCACTATTTTTTTTCTTTATTTAATTCCATTTATATTTTTCATTATATTGTTTATTTATTTTCTAAAACAGATCTTGAGCTTAATAATTAAAATTTTATATATAAATATTAATGCAATCAGAACTGTCTTATAAGCTTGTGTTGTGTTATGATGACTTCTAAAATCTTTTTTGGTGAATTGATTATTAGAATAAATCTAATACTGATGACAAGAATTATTCGTGATTGTTTTTGTTCCTTGAAAGCTCAACTTTGGTACGGGAAGTTCCAGCAATTTGCCTTAAGGCTAGTGTTTGTTTTTATTTTGATTAAACACTATATTTTTGATTTGATTAAACAAGAAAGTTTAATTCCATTCATATTTTTTATAATGTTTATGTATCTTCTAACCCAGATCATAAACTTAATAGATCTATCTCAGCATTTCTCAAACTTATCTCTTGCAACGTCCCCTTTGAAGATAAAAATTTTGTAGCGCCCCGCTACCAAATTTTTTATACCTATATAATCTCTAAAAAACCTCTAATCTTATTCTATTTTTTTATTTTAATAATATAGTTATAATGTGCTATATTAGTTGATGTAACCTTACATTCTAAATTAGAAAATTTTACTAGTGAGAGCAAATAAAACGCTACTTAAAACAGTCATGTAAAAAAAATTAGTTAGGGGTCTCTTATCGCCCCGCTGGATATTACAATCACTTTGAGAAAGACTGATTTATCTGGTGATGGAACATGATATATAGTTTTGAAACTTATAACATAATAAACATATAATATAATATAAAGCCTTTTTTTAAAACTTCCCGTAGGGTAAGTTATTGTAATGGGCCGAAAATCGAAAATGAATTTTTTTACATATCTTTACGTTTCAAAGGTTTCTGAATATTTTCGCATACCTTAGAAAAAATGGATGTATGTGTATGTGTGTGTGTGCGGATACACGTATTCGTCGACGATTTCGGGAACACCGATCAACCGATTTGAATAATTCAAAAACTTTCTATTCCTATTGATAAGGAGACGTGCTAACTAGTTTTTGACAAAAGCAGATCTAGCCGTTCCGAAGATACGGGACAAAAAGTGCCAAAAATGATAACTCAGTTTTTAAGAGAACGGAGCGTAGGATTTGAATAATTCAAACAACATTTTACTTGTATTGACAAGATGAAGAACTGATTAAATTTTGGCGAAGGCTGGTCCAGCGGTTATGGACTCTCAATAAAAATAAGTTAAAAAAATGTCATTTGGCGGTCAAAAATGATCATTAAACATATTTACATCAAATTATCAGATATTTTATAGAGATTTTAACAATAAGTATAAATTTTGTTTACATTCTTATGGGATCCGTACCAATGTTTATCCGTTAGACGGCGACGCGGCGCTTACGCGCTTTGACATGTTGTCTCTATGCAGTTAAATCAGTACGATTTCTTTGAAAAAAAAGTTCAGATCTTCCACAATATGTCAAAATAAAGAAGACATTTTTTTTTCAAAAAAAATAATAATTTTGTGTCAAATTTACAGTTTCTCAAAAATCTAACTTTTTTAAAGTAAAACTTTTTCAAAAATGTTAATCGTTTTTAAAAAAATAATAATTTTTGGTACGGAAAGAATCTGCAATTTGCCTCAAGGCACTATGTCAGCACCCCACTAGTTAATAATATTGTTTAGTTATCTTCTCACCCCGATCAGGTCATTCGCAGATCCGAAGTTGGAACGTACATAGTTCTGAAACTTCAACATAAAACATAAATTAAAACAAAAACTTTGTTTTTTTTTAATATATTTTGGATGCTTCTTTTAAAGCACACATGTATATTTAGAGTTTGTAATATAAATAACATTTTAATAAAATAAAAAATTCAGACCCAGTCTTGATGGATTATTGTATTAACTACTAAATAGAAAGTATTTTCATTTATCTGTGAACAAAAGCATTCAGACAAGACAAACGCTATATAAATTCTACGAAGGGCTACTCTCGCACACCTATCCGTTATTGAGTATCGATTTGGTATTTATACGCATTTATACAGGAGTTTCAGGAAGTGTGCGAGTCAATGGCATGAATGTAGAGATACCTTTACCGAAGTATCGAAAACGCACAAACACATTCCAATATCGATATACACTTATGCACCAACACATAGATAGGTTATCGATAGGTGTCTGTGACCCTGATCCGAATCGAACTTTCCGATACGTCAGATTATTCCCAATACTGTTCGTTTATTTATATTTTTATCAAATATTCGGTATTGATTATATTGGCTATCGGTTCTATAGTACTAGAACTTTGGAAATGATGTGAAAGCTTTAAATGGGTGGAAAGCACACATTGACGAAAGTGGTGCACACATTCAAACGATTACTGGGTGTATTTATATGTGTTTACACAAATGCACACAGGTACGTATATCCATAGATAAAAGAAGAGTATACGTATATCTCCATGTATTTGGGTTAGGATTCCAAAGTATGCGTATATCTCCTATTTGTGTTAGATTTCCAAACAGGTAATTGTAATACAAATACAATTTTTGAAAATTAGTATTAATTTTCGACGTTTTTGGAATTAGACACGTTGTATCATCGAATTTACTGACAATTTATATTTATAAAATAAATTTGTTACCAATAAAAAATAATCAAAAATTTTAAAAGTGTGCATTGTGTATCACTGCTAGTTTTTTTTTCAAGAATAAGAATAATTAAGAACTTAATATATAGTTCTATAAGCTTTTAAAAAAAAATTATTACCAAATAAAAAAATAATCAAAAAATTAAAATAATACATTCAATACCACTAGAAAATACGATTTTTTTCAAGAACAAGAATAATTAAGAACTTAATATATAGTTCTATAAGCTCTTAAAAAAATTTATTACCAATAAAAAAATAATCAAAAAATTAAAATAATATATTCAATACCCCTAGAAAATACGATTTTTTTTCAAGAATAAGAATAATTAACAACTTAATATATATATATAGTTCTATAAGCTCTTAAAAGAAATTATTACTAATAAAAAAATAATCAAAAAATTAAAATAATACATTCAATACAACTAGAAAATACGATTTTTTTTTTCAAGAATAAGAATAATTAGGAACTTAATATATAGTTCTATAAGCTCAACGGCTTGACTTTATAGATGCTTATATCTTTTACATAATTTTATCATTAGAATAATCATACTACTGATGGCTAATGAGAAAGGAAAAAGAAATAATAATCATTCGATTAATAAACAAACTACCACATGGTACTATTAACATCTCATCCAATATTTGTCATGTAAATAACTTTTATCTAACGTGATTTTTACAAATTTTTATGATATTTTTTTATTTGTGTTTCCAAAAGTTCTAGCGTTTTAATTTGAATTATTAATTTTTTCCACTCGCTAATTCCAAATTAATACGTATTTTGGCGCCGAAGCGGCGGCGTCCGAGTGGTAAGGGTTAAGGACAATGATTTTTAACTCGTTTGGTATATGACTACTGCAATTATTATTTTCAGATAAAAAAAATACCAGTAAAAAAATTATACAGACATTCATCAAATACTTAAAAATATAAAACTAAGTTATGATTTTATACCAGAAAGGCCAGACGACCAGGCTTCAAAGAAAAAATCCTGAAAACCTTATATAGTTTAATTAACTATAATACATCCATTTTACTACATTTTATTGTTTTTTTCCCTTTTGTCTTTAGTTTTTTCTTATTTTATTAGTTCTAGTAGATACGCCACTGGGGGTATCTATACTAATTTGTAAACAATCAAACTTGTCAGCATTTTTTGCTAAATGTAATTATATATAGATTGCAGAATAAAATTAAAATTACAAAAATGGATGCAATATATATTCTCACAACACTATTAAATATATTTAATATATAATCTCACATCTGATAGAACACATTGTTCAGATTGATGCTAAAATATAAAATCTAATGCATATTTAACTTTTCTTAAGTTGTAATAGTAATTGTCCAAAAATCGAAAATTAAAAGTTTCTCATATCTAACAGGGTCCATCACTTTTAACTTATAGATTATATTGATTGTTAAAACTAGCAAAAATAAAAAAAATAATAATAACAAGAAATATCTAACAGGGCAAAAAGTACAGAAAATGGGTACAGTTTTACGAGAACGGTGCATCCGATTAGATTGATTCAAAAAATATTCGATTCGTATTGACTGCGAGACGTGCCGATTACTTTTTTGCGAAGGCAGACTTAGTCATTTTGGAGATACGTAGCAAAATGTGCAAAAAATAGCAGTTTTGAAAGAATGAAGCATCTGATCAGAATGATTCAAATAGCATGATTAGTTTTTGGAGAAGGCAGGTCCAGCGGATTCAAAATTTTCAAAATTCTCAAAAAAATATTACTCAATTTTATTTAATATTTGTCGATATATCAGTTCATTTGCGATATTGAAAATATGATTCAACATACATTTTTTAAAAATTGCTCGTTTTTTTCTTCATAAATGCTATGATAACTGCATCTTTGTGATGCGCATTTATAATATACGTTTATATATACTTTATAATATACAATTAAACATAAAACTTTATAACAATTTATTGTAAAGTTTTATGTGTAAAACGCCTGATCGTACAGCAATTAAGTAGACATTTTTACAGTTTTTACTACTAAGAAACAAGCATAACATAGCGTTGCCACAACAACGCTGTGTTATCGACAGAGTTACTGCAGAATTGGCCCCTTAGAGTACTACTGCAATTATTAAATAATTTAGTACTTTGCCAAATGAGTATTAAATTTTCTAATGATTGCAGTAGTCATATACTAGAATCGTTTAGAACAGGGGTTCCCAAACTTGTTTGTGCCGTGGACTCCTATTTAACCGATATCGTTTTTTTTAAAATTTCTATTTGTACTAACGTTTAGTATTAAACTTTATTAAAGTATAGATTCAAATACAAGTTTATACGTTAATCAATTGACTATAAAATAATAAAAATATATATTAACATGCTGTGTTGTGGAGTTGTGATCCACTACCGTGGATGTCTAAATTTTTTTTTTGCTGATGTGTGGACCCTTTGAAAGTTGTCATGGGCTCTTGAGGGTCCATATGGACCACTTTGGAATCACTGGTTTATAATCATAGTCCTTAAAAAAATTCAAACCCAATAACTTTCGAAACACAAATCAAATTTATCATAAAAACTTGTAAAAAATAACTATGAAAATCACTACTTATAGAAAACAGTTATTTACATGACAAATATTGGATGAGATGTTAATAGTACCATGTGATAGGTTAATTAGTAGTTTGTTTATTAATCGAATTATTATTACATCACTAAATCAAAACGAGATTACACACGAAATCTGTAAAGTAAAATAAATATAAATAAGTCCAAGTTTATTTAGCCGACGTGGACGTGCAAGTATTTCAACTATTCTCGTTGACTTCCAACGAAATCTTGGCTATCAGGAACGCATGCACGTTTTTGCCTTTCGTTCGCGGCAAACCAACTTGCTTTGCAGTTTGATATTCTTTCCGTGATGTCAACATCAATGACATTGATATATAAGATTAATTGAAATCAATGACACACATTACGGTACACCAGTGTTTCCCAACATGTTTAAATCCATGACCTATTCCAACATTTTTAAACAATTATAGCTCCATACAAAAATTTTAGCTATTGAAACTTACGATGAAACACTGAAATTCAAAATGAACTACTTTTCTTGTTAAATTAGTCACCGTAGCATTTTGTCACTAATATCATGAGATGTAATGCAGTGTTTCTCAAAATGATTGTGAAGAAGCAAATTTAAAAAATGGTTCAACACTACCCGTCTTTTCGGTTATTTAAATTGTGTCTACATAATTACCTTTATTATGGGTACCTTTATTACCCATTTGGATAATTTGGAAACATTGCAATACATATTATGATATTGGTTGAAACCAATTATATATGTTTTGATACTTTCTATTTAAAATCTTATATTGCGGATTAAACTGATCACATTAGTTTAAAACTATATTGATAACTTTAATAAAACAATCAATCTATATTATTGTAATACTTAAAATTTTACATCTACTTAAAAACTAGTTTAATTTAATTGGATAAGAAGAAGTATCATCTAATGAAATTAAGAATAAAACTTAATTATAAGTGAAGTAATTTTGAAAAACTTACTGTTTTCAAAATTTGATGTTTTCGATATTTTATCAATTATGTCTATAGTTAATAACTAAAAAAATTTTTTTTAACTAGTTAAAGTATAAATCTTTATCATAACTACAAGATATAATTTAGCAACCCAAAATTTTTAACATTTCATTATAAAACTCGTGTTTGATATAAAATGCATTATATCAAAAACTTCTATAAGTTTGCAAATATTTCTATTAACGTTGAATAATCACATTTTTTATATTTATTTATATAACATTATTTTACATTAATTTGTACTTAATTTAATAGTCGAATATTATTTTACCTATTTAGATTAAAGGTAAATTTTCTATAAA
>NW_020539724.1:17436541-17462448 GCF_003426905.1 Ctenocephalides felis | reverse complement strand
ATGATATATATTTCTCTTATATGCGAGAATAGAATTATTTATTGTATCATGGTAGCCTACTTTTTCATTCCTACTTAAATAAGCTTAAATTATTTTTAAAATCAATTTGTTCTTTGGATATAAATAACAGAACATCATTTTGCTCCACGGTGTTATCTGATCTATCATTTTGAGATAGTTCGTCGTCCATAATTAACACATCGAAAATATATGCAATTATTGTATTATATGTCCACATAATTTAATAAACACAATATACAAGTTTGAGCACGTGAGATTCATATTTTGGTTAAGTATTTGATTTTTTCACTGACAGTTGCAATAAATGAAACAGTCGCACCATCTTTGAAATACTTTGATAAAAGAAATACATGCGTTCAGTTAACTTTCTTTTATTTTAATTTATTATAATTTGTATTATGTTTGCAGAATTAAATTATATTAAATAATTAATATTTGATAATACAAATCCAAAACTTGATTAATATTACAGTTCAAAAATTGTAGTTGTACCAAAGTTATGCAAATGATTGAAAATATTGGATTCAAACTTAAGAATTATCAATTAGCATTACATAGATTTATAACCATTTACCATTATGATACAAGCAGTAGTGATTTCCATGTTCTCTTCAATGAATAAATCAGGAATATATTTCCAATTGCCAATTGTAAATAACCCTTTGACATGGAAAGACACCGAATTATTTCCACCAGGCCTTGTATCACACAAATATATTTTTTTATATATACTTTTGGTCTAGATTTCTCACAATATATTTCTGATTTGACTCAGAAGTTAACACAACTCATGAAACCATAGATTATAACAATAATAATGAAATAATATACTTAAACTAGTACTTAATGGCGGTTAATGTTCAATTTGTTGCTGTTGTGGTGCAGCATTGTTTATGCAAAAGTACCAACGTACCAACAATTAAAAAACCGCCAGTTTGACATTAGCATCGCCATTTTTTAAATAACCTCTTCGAATAACGTATTCGCGCTGGTATAATTTCTTATAATGTGGATATATTATAAATAAATAATATTTTATTTTAATATTATTCTGGAGAAAGGAAAATCCATTCCGTAACGTGTAAATTAAATAAGTTTGAGTATTTAGTGTTGTGTTAATTGACATTTTTTGTTTGGACAATTCAACTGATTCAACTGACAATAAGATTTGCAAAATGAATGTTGATAAAGAGGATTCGATATATTTTACAGTTTTTAATAAATTGTTGGATTCAAAAACAATTTCTCATGTTATATGGCGAGTCATGGGTGAGTCATTTGAATTTGTTTTGATAATAAATAATTTCCATTGTTTCCAATATAAAGCAAAACATATTTTCAACGGCGTTGTGCTAATATTGTTTAAACAGAACGCTTAAATTAAAAGTCCAGCTCAAAAAACCGTTCTCGTTTTTGTTTTGGTTCGATTCGAGTTCCAGGTCAAGCGAAAAAAAAAAACCTTCCGGCTCCGGTTGACGGTTCGGAAAACAAGCCTGTTCGTTCCGGTTTGGATTCCGGCGGTTTAAACCCTTGTTTATAATAATAAACATAAAAATTCGTCAAAAATAAGAAAAAAATGAGCATTTTTTAATATTTCGTTTTCAATTTGTCTGCTAATACTCCTTATTAGAGATCTTCTTCAGTTCTGGTACATGTTCCTGTCCAAAAAGGAAGTTCCGGAACTAATACGTTCCAGATTGTTCTGACTCACAACCCCACAAAATAATATTACTATATATTAATGAATTAGTAATTACTATTACTGTGCATTATAAAGTGCAAAATATTATTTCTCACCCAATTACAAAAGTTTGTGTATGTTAAGGCAAATGTTAACATTCGGTACAGTCTTTGCAAAACCAACTTATTAGTTCAAATAATGTAGTTACGAAATATTTATAATTTCCAGTTAAAAATACGTAATTTAGTTATAATATAATGTTTATAATGTAGGTACTTAAAATATTTCATTTAATTTGTTCTAATTTTGATTGGTATACACCTAACCTACATATACAAACTAATATTCAAGAACTAATAACCCCTCAAAATGCTTAAGTGTTATACTTTTATTTAAAATATGTTAGGTTATTTTAATGTGCCTTCCATTTACTTAAATTGTAATATATTTCAATAATTTTTTGAATTATTGCTCTTCATTATTTATGCTAATCATTATTTCAAAGGTCTATTAAATAATGTTTACAATGCATGTTAATTCTAAATACAATTGAATGGATAAACTATTAACTTTAAAATAACTAAATATTTGTTTATAATTTTATATTATGAAATAAATAAATATTTAAATAAATCATGCATGTAAGATGGTAAATGAGTAATATTAACCATTGGTTTCTGGAGTTACTGATTTTCAGGAAACTTGATTTTTCCTGGTTCATCTGAAAAAAAAATCATAAATATTTTAATGAATAAAAAATAAAATATTATTAGTTGGTACATACTTTCATCTTCTAAATAATGCTCAGATTAGGAGGTTCTTCATCTGTAATATGAATAAATTAAATTAAATTAAAATTATACTTGGTACACAAACATATACGAGTACATATATTCACTCAAAACTAAAGATTAAAAAAAGCTAAGTTAGATTTTATTTTCTTAAATAAATTTTGCATTTATTTTTGGCCTTATTTGACTTAGCTTTTAAGAATAAACACACAAATAATTAAAAAAAAACACAATGACCATAAAAATGAACAAAAAACGAGTATTACAATCATATTTTGCAAATAAAATATGTATTTTGAACACAATTCTTAATTGAAACTTGAAAGTTTACTTAGATATTTAAACATATTTTATTTCTTTCAAATTTCTTTTTTTGTCTCGTTCTATTCATTTTCATTGTTTCAATTTTTTTCTATCATTCGATTAAATTTGTTTCTTGAAATTATGAATGGTGTATATTTTTTATATCGAATTATGCAGTTCCTACGTTAATAATTTATAATGACAATATCTATATATTCAATAATATAAATAATATTTTTATAATAAATCAGATTGTTTCTGATAACTTACTGCATTTGAATTGAAGCGCAATTATTTTTTTTCATTTTTTATTCCACTTTAATATTGGAATTTTATTGTGTTTAAAGATTCTGATATATGTATTTCTAGCATAGATCTTATAATACATTTATTATAAGGTCTATGATTTTGTTTGTATAATTTTGTGTTCATGAGAATATAATTTTATATTTTTATGATTACCTGAAGAAATTCTCATTTTTTTATTGCGATTCTTCTAGAGAATTATTTATTTTTGTTTGTTTCGGTCTACCCACCTTATCGTACACCCCATATGTATATTATGCATATTATTTATACAGATTTATATATTTAATATATACATAATCAAATATAGTACTTACCTGTTGTATTATCTTGTGCCAAAAAGATATTTTCTGAAAAAAATAAAAAAATTATATGAAATATAATTACAGTTTCGCAGATTTTTTTTATCATTATTACCTGGAACTTTTTCAACTGCGACATTGTTAGTAGTTAGAGCGTCATTTCCTGCTAATTCGAACAAAATATAATTATTTCCATTATAATAAGAGCATGAATTATTGAATTTTATTACGAATTATAATATATTTTGTATTCGTGGTAAAAAGTCATAGTATTTGATACATTTGTGCTATTATTTTAAAGTAACATAGATAATAAAGATCAAAATATAAATTGGAACTTCATTTATATAAAGTAAAATGGAAAAATAAAAAACTATAACAAAATTATAATAAACAGATTATAATAAAACAAATTTAAATAATGCTGTAAAATACTAAATTACTTTTATACGTATACTAACTAAAAAATGAAAAAAAAAATTGAAAGGTGGAAATTAAAGAGGCCTTGAGCTTTTGATAAAAACAACAATTATTGATGTTATGTCATTTTTATAGTTTTGCAATCATAATTTTTAAACATTTTTTATAAAACATAGAAATATCTTTTTTTATATATATTCTATAGAAAAATGAAAAATATTTGATTTTAATAGTATTCTGTATTATGAGTGGACTGAATATTAATTGTAAAAATAAAATCAGACTACACTATTTGTTCTAACTTTATTAATATTAATAAAATTATTACAGGCAGAAGTTTCAAGTCTGTGATTTATTCCAAAATTTATAATAATATTAACACATTTTATAAATAAATTATTAGAACCGTTATAATATATTTTTATTGTCTGTAAAATATAAATAGACAAACGATTTATACATTTTTGGCCATTGATACCCTTGATCCATTTTTTAAATTTTTTTTCTAATTATTATTTTATTTTATAATTATATATCAATCCATTTCTGACCATTGACACCCTTGATCAATTTTTTAAATATTTTTTCTAATTATTTATTCATAAATTTTATTAATATTTTTTTTATGAGAATTCACGGTGTCGAAAGTTTTGTAACTTGAACCATATTTAATAAAATTAGTAAAACAATAAAGATATGTTATATTTACAACTTACCATTACTATTCTGCTGTCTTAAAATACAATCCTTATTATTTTCATGAGTTTTCTTAATTTTGTTCATGTTTTTCTTATTAAAAACAACCGCTTCCTTTTCAATTCTTAAATCAATTTGAGAAACAGGAGTTCTTGGCAATTGATCATCGGTTGGAAAAATAATAGCACGCTTTTTTATGATGTTTTCTTTATTTTTATTTAATTCATTTTTACTGATATTACATTCAACGAGGTATATTAAAAATAAATTAACGATAAAAGCGCCGTTTATAAAAACACCCATAATTTAAAGATCACTATGTTCAAGACTGCATTAGTTAATTTAGTTTATAAACTCAGGTATGATAAATTAATTTTAATGTAAATTTGATTAGTAATTGATATTGTCCAAACTGCTATTTATCTTTTGTTCTAAATTTGTAGTATTTTATTGAATTTACACAAAGTTAGGAACGTTGTGACATATTCGATAGAACGTGAATATATTACAATTCATTCTCATATACGATTAACAATAATATTCGCACTAAATCATACTTAATTATATTGTATCTACCTTTATATATATATATATATATATATATATATATATTATATAGATATGTGTATAAATATGTATTTGTTCACTGGAAAATTGGTGTATTTATATTAAAATCAGTATTTGTCTATTGTTCAGCCTTGTGCATTGTTGAAGGCAATTATTTTTTTTTATCACAATGAAAAATTATAGTACTTCTATTGACAATATCACACATACATTAGGTAGGTAGTTATTATTTATTCTTGCAAAATTGTATCCTTGGCCTAATAGTAAATGGTTCATTTTTACACGTTCATATATAGGTGATAGTGGTGATTATGCCATAAGTTGCATGAACTTTTTGTTCTGTATAATAATCATTTACTTAATTAATAAGATTAATATTTAGCAGATATTAAAATTGTCAAGACCAAATTTTGAAATTTTTCACTGTTCCAAAGTGTGGTGATTTTTTATAATCAAACCACTATTCATAGACCTATAGAATATAGTCTAATCTTTAGACAATATGATCTCTACGAATATGCAGAGTTTCATTAAAATTGTCAAAAAAATTATTCTTTCAAATTCTCTATTGATATCGTGAGGTTTTAGTCAGTATTATTATTTCTAAGATAAGATATGTATTTACCTCGGTATAAATAATAAACATACAACACACATCACATATACATACTTTTTCCAATTTTGGTGTCAAAAGATTCAGAATATCTCAAAATGCCCAGAAAATATGAAATTAGCAAATTGGACATGTATTGGGCTTCAAACAAATAATCCCAAAATAGCAGTAAAACAAATAGTCTCTTAGAATTTAAGATTTATTAAAAGTTATTAACTCCCCATAGGGTAAGTTGCAATAATTGATGAGTAATCGCAAAAAATATCGAAAATGAAAATTTTTTGATATCTTTACCTATTTAGTTCTTCTGAACATTTTGGCATATTTTAGAAAAAAAATGGACGAAGGTGTGTGTGTGTGTTCAATCGGATACAATTTTTCGTCAAGGATTACGAAAGCACATATGAACCGATTTGAATGATTCAATAATCTATTCTTATTGATGGAAAGATGTTCTGATTAGTTTTTAGCAAAGGTAGGTCCAGCTGTTTGAAAAATACGGAGCGAAAAGTACAAAAATAACAGTTTTTTGAATGACCCGAGAATCTGATTAGAATCTAATCGGATTTTCTGTTCTGTTCAGGCTGGACTTGGATTCTAATTAGGGGGCGTCCATTAATCACGTGAGCGAGTTTTTAAGGATTTTTGGACCCCCCTGCTCCTTGATGATACATGGTGATATTCAAAATTATTCCCCCATCTTCCCCCACCAAACATCACGAGTATTTTTAGTAACGTGATGAAACTGTAAAATTTTCGATTTTTTTTTGAAAATGTTTGATTTTTTTTTTTAAAAAATCAGTTAAAAAATGAATACACGTGATATTTTACTATACCCCTCCCTCCCCCACGTAATATTTCGTGACTTTTTGTCGAACCCCCCTCCTCCCTCTAAAAACATCACGTGATTAATGGACACCTCCTTATTAGAATGTTTCATAAAACATTTTCTTTTATTGACAGAGTGAAAAATGATTTTTTGTAGGAAAAAACTGATCTAACTGTTTCAAAATTTAAAAAAATTCAAGATTTTCAAAATATATATTTTTTTAAATTTCATTTTTTTTAATATCGAATATCGATTTTGAATTTTAATATTCAAAAATATAGAGATAATGATTAGTGATTGCTTTTATTCCTTGAATGCTCAATTTTAGTACGGGGAGTTCAAGCAATTTGCCTAAAGGCACGATACCATGCACCAATAGTTTTTGTTTTTATTTTGATATCTTTTTATATTTTTTATAACGTTTTTTATATAAACATTAACGCAATCAGAACTTATACATTCTTATAAGCTTGTGTTGTGATGACTTTTGAAATCTTTTTTTTTGTGTATTTATTATTAGAATGATGACAAGATATAATATTGATGACAAAATTTATTAGTGATTGTATTTGTTCCTCAAAAGCTCAACTTTGGTACGGGAAGCTCCAGCAATTTGCCTTACAATGCCATGCACCACTACGTAGTGGTTTTTGCCCCATATCTTCGGAACGGCTAGACCTGCCTTTGCCAAAAACTAATCACCTTGTCAATACGAATTAAATGTTTTTTGAATTATTTAAATCACTTAATCCGTATTCCCGAAATCGTCGACGAAAATTTGTATCTGCACACACACATACACGCACACACACACATGGTTTCCGTTCATCTGTTAGACGTCGACGCGGCGGTTACGCGCTTTGACATTTCGTCTCTATGCAGTTAAAGCAGTACGATTGCTTTGAAAAAAAGTTCTGAATTTCCAAAATATTTCAAAATAAATTTTTCTTCAAAAATTCTTTTTTTTTCGAAAAAAAAAGTAAATTTTTGTCAAAAACTTATAGTTTCTCAAAAATCTATTTTTTTCAGAGTAATTTTTTTTTCAAAAATGTTAATCTTTAAAATAATTTTGGTACGGAAAGTTCCAGCAATTTGCCTTAAGACACGATGCCATATACTCCACTAGTTTTATTAACTACTAAATAGAAAGTATTTTGATTAATCTGTCGACAAAGGCATTCAGACCATATAAACGCTATACGATATATATATAACGCTCGTATAAATTCTACGAAGGGCTACTCTCGCACACCTATCCAGTATTGAGTATCGATTTGGTATTTATACGCACCTACAGGAATTTCAGGAAGTGTGCGAGTCAATGGCATGGATGTGTTAGTAATACCTTTACCGAAGTATCGAAAACGCACAAACACATTCCAATATCGATATACACTTATGCACCAACACATAGATAGGTTATCGATAGGTGTCTGTGACCCTGATCCGAATCGAACTTTCCGATACGTCAGATTATTCCCAATACTGTTGGTTTATTTATATTTTTATCAAATATTATCGGTATTGATTATATTGGCTATCGGTTCTATAGTACTAGAACTTTGGAAATGATGTGAAAGCTTTAAATGGATGGAAAGCACACATCGATGAAAGTGGTGCACACATTCAAACGATTACAGAATGTATTTATATATGTTTACACAAATGCACATATAAAGGTGTATCTCCATAGGTTTGTGTTTGCATTCCAAACAGGTAATTGTAATACAAATAAGAATTTTGAAAATTTGTATTAATTTTGGATGTTTTTGGAATTAGACACGTTGAATCATTGATTTTGTTGACAAATTTATATTTATAAAAAAATAATAAAAAAATTTGTTACCAATAAAAAATAATCAAAAAAATTAAAAGAGTGCATACCACTGCGAGTATTTTTTTAAAGAATAAGAATAATTAAGAACTTAATATATAGTTCTATAAGCTCTTAAAAAAATTTATTACCAATAAAAAAAATAATCCAAAAATTAAAATAATACATTCAATACCACTAGAAAATACGATTTTTTTAAGAATAAGAATAATTAAGAACTTAATATATATAGTTCTATAAGCTCTTAAAAAAATTTATTACCAATAAAAAAATAATCAAAAAATTAAAATAATACATTCAATACCACTAAAAAATACGATTTTTTTAAAGAATAAGAATAACTAAGAACTTAATATATATAGTTCTATGAGCTCTTAAAAAAATTTATTACCAATAAAAAAATAATCAAAAAATTAAAATAATATATTCAATACCCCTAGAAAATACGATTTTTTTTCAAGAATAAGAATAATTAACAACTTAATATATATATATATAGTTCTATAAGCTCTTAAAAGAAATTATTACTAATAAAAAAATAATCAAAAAATTAAAATAATACATTCAATACAACTAGAAAATACGATTTTTTTTTTCAAGAATAAGAATAATTAGGAACTTAATATATAGTTCTATAAGCTCAACGACTTGGCTTTATAGATGCTTATATCTTTTACATAATTTTATCATTAGAATAATCATACTACTGATGGCTAATTGAGAAAGGAAAAAGAAATAATAATCATTCGATTAATAAACAAACTACCACATGGTACTATTAACATCTCATCCAATATTTGTCATGTAAATAACTTTTATCTAACGTGATTTTTACAAATTTTTATGATATTTTTTTTATTTGTGTTTCCAAAAGTTCTAGCGTTTTAATTTGAATTATTTTAACCTTTTCCACTCGCTAATTCCAAAATTAATACGTATTTTGGCGCCGAAGCGGCGGCGTCCGAGTGGTAAGGGTTAAGGACAATGATTTTTAACTCGTTTGGTATATGACTACTGCAATTATTATTTTCAGATAAAAAAAATACCAGTAAAAAAATTATACAGACATTCATCAAATACTTAAAAATATAAAACTAAGTTATGATTTTATACCAGAAAGGCCAGACGACCAGGCTTCAAAGAAAAATTCCTGAAAACCTTATATAGTTTAATTAACTATAATACATCCATTTTACTACATTTTATTGTTTTTTTCCCTTTTGTCTTTAGTTTTTTCTTATTTTATTAGTTCTAGTAGATACGCCACTGGGGGTATCTATACTAATTTGTAAACAATCAAACTTGTCAGCATTTTTTGCTAAATGTAATTATATATAGATTGCAGAATAAAATTAAAATTACAAAAATGGATGCAATATATATTCTCACAACACTATTAAAATATATTTAATATATAATCTCACATCTGATAGAACACATTGTTCAGATTGATGCTAAAATATAAAATCTAATGCATATTTAACTTTTCTTAAGTTGTAATAGTAATTGTCCAAAAATCGAAAATTAAAAGTTTCTCATATCTAACAGGGTCCATCACTTTTAACTTATAGATTATATTGATTGTTAAAACTAGCAAAAATAAAAAAAATAATAATAACAAGAAATATCTAACAGGGCAAAAAGTACAGAAAATGGGTACAGTTTTTACGAGAACGGTGCATCCGATTAGATTGATTCAAAAAATATTCGATTCGTATTGACTGCGAGACGTGCCGATTACTTTTTTGCGAAGGCAGACTTAGTCATTTTGGAGATACGTAGCAAAATGTGCAAAAAATAGCAGTTTTGAAAGAATGAAGCATCTGATCAGAATGATTCAAATAGCATGATTAGTTTTTGGAGAAGGCAGGTCCAGCGGATTCAAAATTTTCAAAATTCTCAAAAAAATATTACTCAATATTTTTATTAATATTTGTCGATATATCAGTTCATTTGCGATATTGAAAATATGATTCAACATACATTTTTTAAAAATTGCTCGTTTTTTTCTTCATAAATGCTATGATAACTGCATCTTTGTGATGCGCATTTATAATATACGTTTATATATACTTTATAATATACAATTAAACATAAAACTTTATAACAATTTATTGTAAAGTTTTATGTGTAAAACGCCTGATCGTACAGCAATTAAGTAGACATTTTTACAGTTTTTACTACTAAGAAACAAGCATAACATAGCGTTGCCACAACAACGCTGTGTTATCGACAGAGTTACTGCAGAATTGGCCCCTTAGAGTACTACTGCAATTATTAAATAATTTAGTACTTTGCCAAATGAGTATTAAATTTTCTAATGATTGCAGTAGTCATATACCAGAATCGTTTAGAACAGGGGTTCCCAAACTTGTTTGTGCCGTGGACTCCTATTTAACCGATATCGTTTTTTTTATAAATTTCTATTTGTACTAACGTTTAGTATTAAACTTTATTAAAGTATAGATTCAAATACAAGTTTATACGTTAATCAATTGACTATAAAATAATAAAAATATATATTAACATGCTGTGTTGTGGAGTTGTGATCCACTACCGTGGATGTCTAAATTTTTTTTTTGCTGATGTGTGGACCCTTTGAAAGTTGTCATGGGCTCTTGAGGGTCCATATGGACCACTTTGGGAATCACTGGTTTATAATCATAGTCCTTAAAAAAATTCAAACCCAATAACTTTCGAAACACAAATCAAATTTATCATAAAAACTTGTAAAAAATAACTATGAACATCACTACTTATAGAAAACAGTTATTTACATGACAAATATTGGATGAGATGTTAATAGTACCATGTGATAGGTTAATTAGTAGTTTGTTTATTAATCGAATCATTATTACATCACTAAATCATAACGTCGTATGATTACACATCTGTAAATCATAAAGTGTAAATAAATATAAATAGTCCAAGTTTATTTAGCCGACGTGGACGTGCAAGTATTTCAACTATTCTCGTTGACTTCCAACGAAATCTTGGCTATCAGGAACGCATGCACGTTTTTGCCTTTCGTTCGCGGCAAACCAACTTGCTTTGCAGTTTGATATTCTTTCCGTGATGTCAACATCAATGACATTGATATATAAGATTAATTGAAATCAATGACACACATTACGGTACACCAGTGTTTCCCAACATGTTTAAATCCATGACCTACTTCAACATTTATAAAAAATATATGACTCTATACATAAATTTTGTATATGAGGAATATACATAAATGTTGTTATATAATTTAAAATATTATTTATAATATAAACTTTTTTTTAATCATCTTATATTTATATTTATATTTATATAATGAAAAATTATTCTAAATGACAATTTTTTAATGTTTCTTATTCGAGGTATAGGAGAATCCCATACCACATATATTTTATTTTAATTTAGAAGAAATGCATTTTGTGAAACTTTGGCATACGCATATGCCTTTTGTGCAATAGAGTAATTTTAATATATAAAAAAAACTAACATTCTAAATATATAATAGCTTATTCTGTTAAATTTGGCGCCGACAAATGAAATTGTTTATTAATGTCATAAGGTGTCTCGAAGCACTTCTCAAAATAGCAAAGGGGCCATTTTCAAAATGTACTAATACTTCTTTAACTATTTTGGTTTGGATTATTTAAATACACAATGGGGGTGCATAATCACGTGAACGAGTTCTTAAGGATTTTTGGACCTCCCCTTCCATCTTGGTGATCCATGGTGATACCGCCCCTCCTCCTACCTAACATCACGTGTATTTTTAGTTACGTGAAAAAACTGTACAAATTTTGAATTTTTTTGAAAATATTTTAACTTTTTTTAAAAAATTAGTTAAAAAATAAATACACGTGATATCTCAATATACCCCTCCCTCCCCCACGTGATATTTTGTGATTTTGACTGCATTACACATTATGACATTAGTTAAAAATAATTCTATTTGCTCTCAGATTGTTTATTTAAAATCTTGTATTGTTGATTGAACTGATCACATTAGTTAAAAATTATATTGATAACTTTAATAAAACAATTAATTATATGATATTGTAATATTTTGAACTGTTACATCTACTTAAAAACTAGATTTATTTTAATTAGATAAAAATAAGTATTATCCAATAAACTTAAGAATAAAAACTTAAATTTTAAGTGAAGTAATTTTGAAGAATTACTGTTTTCAAAATATGACGTTTTCTATATTTTGTCAATTATATCTATAGTCTAACAATTAAAAAAAAAATTTATTCAACTAGTTAAAGTATAAATCTTTATCATAACTACAAGATATAATTTAGCAACCGAAATTATTAAACATTTCATTATACAATTCATGTTTGATATAAAATGCATTAAACCAATAAACTTCTATAAGTTTGCAAATATTTCTATTAACGTTGAATAATCACATTTTTTATATTTATTTATATACATTATTTTACATTTATTATAATTTGTACTTAATTTAATAGTCGAATATTATTTTACCTATACAGATTAAAGGTTCAAATTTTCTATAAAACCTTGACTCCATCAATGGACTTACAAAAGCTTAAATATTTCTAAAAATTTGGGCTCTACATTGACCAAAGCCAATCCATATAAATAAATGCAAACAGTTTCTAGATTTAAATGTTCGATTTTTTTTTAAATTTTATAATATGGGACAATAGGTCAATGAAAATTTTTAACTACAAGCATTGAAAGACAATGATATTAATAATAATTGAAATGAATGATAACTTATTATTATTAAATATATTTTTTGTAAAATTGATCTCAACGAACTTTATAAAAGGTCGGAAGTTACAGAAATTTACTTCAACATTTAAATTAATCTCCATAAACTTGTTACCTTAATAATTATTGTCAAAGTATTTAATAATTCATTACAGTCAATTATATCATTTGCTGTAATTCCTTATCGTTCCTTATACTGACTGACCAATAAATTTGGTGTCAAATAATCTTCAAAGTCATCAAAGAAAAATTCTGCCGGTACTCCGTGGAAAACTTGTCTTGCTAGCACTACCAATATGTCTTCAATAGCTTGTGACAAAATTGGACGCAAACTCTCCGATACTGGACGCCAATTGGCGTTCAAATAGGCGTTGGTACTTTGTTCTAAAATAATGAAAATTGATACATAATATATACAAAAATATATTAAAATAAAAGAGTAAAAGTAGAAAACATGGGAACTTGGAATATTAGGAAAATAGTTAATTGATTATTTTTAGATAAGAGAATTTAGAAATTAATGATACTGGTGTTAGTTAGTTAGTTTTCTACTGTTTAGAAAGTAACTGGTGGTACAAAACTAAAATTTGCATAACTATAACAAAAGGCAATAACAATTTTTACTGTAGTACCAGTCATTTAAGCTTAAATTAGGTAAGAATCTCTGAATTTGAGATACCCAGCTGTAAGATTGTGAATACTTGTATATTGACACCCTAAAGTTGTCTCAAAACCTACATATGGTAGGGTGTCAATACCATATGTAGGGTTTTGAGACAACTTTAGGATGCCAATATACAAGTATTTACAGACTTATAGCTGGGTATCTCAAATTCCGAGGTGAACTTACTATAATGACTGGACTACTGGTTGATATTGATTTTAAGTCTTCACTCACATTAAAATTTTGCATATATTAGAAAATTTTATAAAAGTTGATTCCATACCTAATGCTTTGAGTCCATCAAATAAATTGTTCAAATTCAAAGTCAAACCTCCTACATTGAAACGTACTTTAGATGCAGTCACGTTGAAAAAGTGGTAATTGTCCCTTTTGTAGATATTTACTTCGTTTCGCATTTCAATATCAAGATCGGCTAAAAATATTTTATTAAATTTCAAAACTGTACCAGTTGTCTTCGATCTATTTTATTACTAACTTGGTTCAAACCAGCATTTTCCATTGCCAATGAGCGGCACCAACAGAATTCGGCCCTTTAGGTCATATGTACCTTCAATTCGCAACTTGGGGATTTTCATTAAAGTGTAAAAGTGAAAATTCTTCAGATTCACTCTGAAAAGATAACGCAGAAAAATTATTTTAATACATCATCTTATATTATTATAATGAAATTTTTCTTAACTTCCCGTAGGGTAAACGTAGATAACATTACATTCAATTTGTAATGATTGCGAGAAGTGATTAGTTTTTGGCAACGGCAGGTCCAGCCATTTAGAAGATACAGAGCAAAATGTACAAAAAATGGCAATTTTTGAGAGAAATAAGCATCCGATTTGAGTGATTTAAAAAACTTTCAGCTTAGTGCTTGTGTTGACAAAATAATTGCGTTAGGAAAAAAATGTTCACTTCATTTTTTTTTTAATTTTTTTGTAATTTGTAATTCAGTTTATATAATTCTTATAAATATTAGACAACGTTACAGTTTTTATAATGATCTATTTGAAAACATTTAATATTCCTGGAACATTTCGTTACCGTACGGGAAGTTCCAGCAATTTGCCATAAAGCACGATGCCATACACCACTAGTTTTTATTCAGATTTAAAAAGTCAAAATGTATTATACAATATAGATGGTGCCAGAGAAAATTAGGAAAATAATAAAATTATCACTAGGTGTATGGCATCGTGCAAATTGCTGGAACTTCTCGAACCGTAATGAAATATTCGAGACATTTCAAATGTTTTTAGCCTAAATTAAAATTGAAATCTAAATAATTTTAGATATTTAAAAAAATAGGAATTGAAAAAAAAAATTAAAAAAATGGTAAAAAATATTGCCTTTCCCAGAAACTAATCATTTCTTCACAATATCAACACAAAGTGTTTTTTTTTAATTAGATGATCCGTTTTCTTAATGCTATTTTTTTTTCACTTTTTGCTTAAAATGTCCGAAATGGCTGGAGGTGCCTTTGTAAAATTTAATGAAATGATTATTTTTTGAATCGTTTTGGTTCTCACGAAAACCGAGTTTCCATATACTGAAATTTTTGATTCGTATCTCCGAAACGGCTTGACCTGTCTTTGCCAAAAACTAATCAGCACGTCTCCCTATCAATAGAAATCGATTTTTTTTTAATTATTCGAATCGGTTCCCGAAAACGTGGACGAAAAATTGTATTTACACATACATACACAAACATAATTTTTTTAAGGTATGCCAACAATTTCAGTTTCGTTTTTTGAACGATTACTATAACTTATTACGAGAAGTTAATAAAATAATTAAAATAAATAAATAAGTAAAATATTAAGAAAAATAATAATCAATCATTCATATATTATTTCTGCTTTTTAAAATTTTATTAGTTAAATTCATTCTCATTTATATGTGATATGTGCTAATATTCATTTGATTTAGTTTTCATTTCTGTAATATGTTGATTTACTTCACTAATTAGTTCAAAATTACTGGCAGTTTTAGTGTTACGTACTAGTGACAAGTATAAATAAAATTAAAAATGAAATAATAAAAAAAATTGTATAGTCTTGCAACTACATATATATAAATATATCAGTATAGTTTGTAACATACATATAACGCATACTCTTACTCCATATGTTTGTTTTTATCTGAGCTAGTGGGAAAATTTCGATGCGTTTATGTAGCGACAAAATCAGTTCGAATAGTGTCTGTTTGCCTGGCAGTGTATATATAATTATTTCAACATTTCTTATTATAAATATAAATTATATTTATATATATAATACGTTCCGGTGTTTTCATATGGAGAAGACGTATATATTTCGCATACTCTATATTTCTGCATTGCTACTTAATAAAGATGTTATAAATTTGAGAACAGATGTAATGTAAATAATATATGAATATTTGCTTGTCATGCTATATAATTTAATTTATTATGTTTAAAAAAGTAAGATATACATTTGTTTTTATTTAAATTTGCAGTAAAAACAATTAGTCTTGAATTCTATTTTGTTCATTTATCATCTATCTAGCAATGAGGTTCTGACTGTACTTAGGTACAGTCAGAAATAATAACAATAATAAATTATATATTTTATTCAAATATATATAGGTACATAACATAGTACCAAATTTTTTCATTTAGCTTTTTTACCCGTAGGTATTGTGTCCTACATGCCTGATATTAAAAACAATAAGAAGTGATTAAAATATACAGTAAATGTTACAAAAAAAGAGAACGTTTGATATTTTCTCAATAAAAATCGCGTTATTGTAAGCAGATTTCAAAAATCACATTACGTTATATAGAAAAGTTAATAAAGTTACAATTGCCAATTGGTTGATCAGGATATAGTTTGGCATAGACAGAAATATAACAGGCTGACTATATATAAAAACGTAAAAACAATATAAAACCATGATATTAACCTAGAAACAAAGTTGTTAGGAATTTCAAAAAAAAAACTAATTCTAATTATAATTGACACCGTCGTCGAGGCATTAGTTTTGAAATGATTATATATTTTACATTAATTCCAATTTTTCTATTATATATTAAATTATTACAAAGACGAATAGTGAATATTTAAAAAAATAAATGAAAATGAAAAATTTAATGAGAATATAGTTTTCACATAGGAAAATTTGATCGAAAACTCTTTATTTGTTATTATTATATGTAATTACCTATTTTCAACAATTTTGGTTTTAGAAAATCCAGTTATGACCACATTTTCCAAACTTGCATTAACGCTGACTGGTCCTTGTCCCTGAAATATTGTGTTTATAATAAGTGTAGATAATATAATATCATACGACAAAATGTTTTTTTGTCAAACATACATTCAATTCCGCCAAAAGTATTATAGACATATACCTGTCTAAAATATATAACTAACACAAAACCAAGAGTGGATGACCACTGGGTTGCTTTCTTGAGAAAAATATATCTAGATGAAGATATTAAAATTTTTCTGGGTTAAGATGAATGTTAGAAAGCTTATAGAACAGGTAGTTTTAGCTTCAAGGTAAAAAGGGCCATCACCCAAATAGTAAAAGAAAAAACTATGATAATTTTCTTAATACATCCTGCAGTTATTCTGTATCATTATTTGACTCATCTTTATTGTGAAATACATATAATTAAAAAAACACAATATGCATAAACAATACATGATTGAAATGTATAACAAATATATTCGTGAAATGAAAATAATTTTTAAAAAATATAATAACATCGTTATTGATTTATAAATATAATATGTATATGTAATTTATCATGAGATTTTTTTTCAATTAGTAATTGGTTGGATAATTGAATAAAAACTTTTTGTTATGTTATTATAAAAAAAATCTGAGTGAAATTTGAACATTTTTTCAAACAATCTTCTATACGTTTCAAGTACCAATTTGACTCTTTTTCAGGAAAAATCTGTACAAATTGATTTAAAATATACAAAAACCACATACGATGAACAAACACTTTACTAAGGGTCATATTGATGATTTTTTTTAAAAAGATTTAATCAACTAATTAAGATTTAATTAGTTGTATAATAAGAATTGTTTAATATTAAATAATGAGATAATGAGATTAAATTTGAATATACAGGCTTTTGTAAACAATTTGTGTCTTATTCAATACAAGAGTAGTCAAACTGGCTATAGTCCAAGGTTTTTAATCATTTTAAACCATGTTTTATAAAAAAAAACATTTATAAAACTTTTTTTAATCGTATATTATAATCATTACAAATATTTATTGGATTTATATACATATGACTATAATTTCACATTATTAAATCAATACTATCTGCATAGATAAGGAAATGACTTGATGCATATGAAATTTTGCAACAATTTAAAACAAATCTAAGTGATATTATAAAATTTAATATTAATAAATATGTATACCTGCAAAATACGTAACTTATCAATATGCAAAGGGTCTGCAGCAGGAACATCAATCTCAGCAATCCCTGAAGAAATACATTATAAATATATATATATATATATATATATATATATAAATATAGATTGATTGTTTCTTTTCCGAACAGTAAATCCTGTAAATTGGATTTACTGTTCGGAAAAGAAACAATCAATATATTGAAAAAATCCAGGACTTATCTATTGAATATAAATATATATATATATATATAAATATATATATATATATATATATATATATATATATTATATATTGTACAGATGCACATATGTACATATATTCTAAATTCTATCAATTTATATAACTATAAATACAAAATGTTCCCTATAGGTCCAGCCTTACATCAGGGCATCATGCACTGCTTCGAATAAAGTGCATAGACTGTTTATATAAAATGCATATCAAATACGAATATTGTACATGATAAAAATGTTACGTATGCATATAGTATCATAAGAATATAAAACTGTTTTCGTCTGGAACAAAAAAAAATCAAAATTTATATAATTAAATTGATTATCCTCCCACTCATCAAACAATAATTTTTTTTGACAGACATTACAATGTACATTACATGTACAATACATTTACAGAAGCTTGAGTGTATTACCCTAGGGTATTTTACTTCACCCATGTTTATATGATATCATAACAATAATTTCAAAGCTGAGGCATTAACATCTAAATATTTTATAGGGCTTTAACAGTAAAAATTATCATGTTTGTAATAAATTTCGATATTTTTAACAAACTCAATTACATGTTATATACGTCCATTATAACTGCCACAACCGGCCATGGGCTTCTTCTGTTAGGTGAGAGTACTTGTAAAATAATTGATCTCTGTGAAGTAAGTCACAAAGAAGAAAAATTATCGATCTGGATTAAAATCAATGCTAACAGAATCGATTTTTTCAAAAATCTATGTAATGAAATCGGCGCCAATCAGCATAAAATTAAAAATATTTCTGAACAGCTTTTTGGGCAGGAGCCTTCTTGAGTCGGAGGTCTGTGGCATTTTGCCATCCTATAGTTACGCCACTGTTTTCTAGATTATTTAATAAATAATATGGTAAACATGAAATAAATATCTAATTGGGTTTGACAACAATTCGTTTTGGTCGGTTATTGACTGTTAAAACCTCGTACTTCATACCATTGTTGACATGAAGACAACTTAAGAAATATTAGAACATCCTCTTAGTCATCAAGTTCACTTTCTTTCCTAGACGCCTAGGGAATGGAGCTATTGTTGGCAAATCAGGTGTCACATATGAATATTAGGCTAAATGCCGTCGGGTTAGTGGAGTTTTTTTATATGTTTTATATATCTCCTAAATTATATGTTGGTTTTAGTATTATTTTTTACCATGGTTTCGCGAGTGAGTATCTGGTGCAAACATTCCTGTAAATTCGGCGCATCGGTTTTGGATAACTACCTTACCTTGGTCAAGAGCCCTAGATGTTTTATTATCTTCAGACAATGTATGCAAGAAAAAAGTAAGAAGTAAGTGAAATAAGATTTTTATAAGAGATATAAGTATAATTTGAAAAAGTCGAACATCTAGCTTGTGAGACATTCTTATATGAAATTCATTACTGTTCTCGTATACACTACATCTATCATTTATAATAATTATAAATGATAGATGTAGTGTATGAATTATTCATAATAATGAAAACGAAGGATCCAATTAACAATAGATATTACTCGTATTAATAAATTTTACCTGCAAACTACGTAGCGATGGATGAATATAGTTTTCAAATTACAAATAAATAAAATAAAATAATAATTATACGTATTTTATTAGTCTTAGTTTTATTCAAGTTTAGAATATTTAATTCAAAGGTTTTGATATATTTTTTCTTGTCCAAATTTAATTATTTAAATTAAAAATTTCCAGCAAATTGAAATTAAATAATAATTGACTTATTGTTAGAAATTTTATGAGGTCATCAAATATCTGATCGCCTTAACAATTCTGATTGTAAGCTATATAGTTTATTTTTGTTTATAGTAATTTTTGTTGTAGTTGTATATTAACACACTTTCGGCGGATAGGATTTCGGGCTAACTTACACCCGTAGCGGGGTTTTTTAGAACGGTGCGAATGCGTAAGCATGGCATGAAAGCAAAGTCTTTTACGTACAATACTTACTGCCTAAACTCATACGCAGTGGTAAATAAGATAATAATATTAAGTTTTTATGTGGTAAAACTAATTAATTTTTATGGTGTATAAATTAGTGACAAACCTAATAGTTAATTACATAAATAATAATATGGTTTTATAAGCTACGTTCGATTATTTGTAAAAATGTAATAGCTTATTTTTAACATTTTGTATTAGAAAATTAAATTATATGAATTATCGAAACGCAATAAATACAAAGATATTTAATATAGTATTAAAAAAATAGTATGTTTACCAAAAATGCTGACATAAAACATATTGTCTTTAATAAAATACTATATATTTATGTAATATATACGTATTTACGTATCGAAAATAATTTTAAAGAATAAATTATAATTATATTATAGTTTTATAATAAATATAAAACTAGCGTTGCAACCCCTCATAGTAAGAAATTTCGTTCGCTCTTCGCATCTAGCGTGTCCGACCGAGTACCCGAAAATACCCGCACCCGCAGTTGAATGACAATCCTTAAATCGAGTACCAGTACCCGTACCGCCGAAAGTGTGTTAATTGTTTGCATTCAGTTTTTAATTTTGATATAAATTTGAAACAAAATTTTGGTACTGGAATAACCTGCCTTCAAAATCAAGATGACCACATTGAATATCACAAAAAGCATATTTTTATTATAAATAATATATTTTTTAGAGTGCTGTATGTTTTTAAATTAAAGTGTATTACAATTTAATAATTTTAATGTATTTCTCGTACAACTTTCAATTAATATTTAGTAACATTAATGAATATAATGTCACTGTTAATCTAATAAAAGAAAATGCAATGGCGCAAATGAAAGGTTTAATGGATAATTAATAAATTACCAGTATTTGCGTTCATCAGAAGAAAAAAATAATAAGCAAAAATTAAATATTAATAAATGTTATTAAAAATATTATGAGAAGTGATATAAATGCTAAAAATTATCACAATTAAATAAAAACATTCATGCAGTTATGAAGTTTAATTTAAAATACTATTATTATATTAATTACATATCATATTTAAAACCATTTTTTCTATATTTTATTAAATTATTAAGAGTTGCAAACGTTTCGACACTGATTTATATCATTAACAGTATAAAAAATTCTTTAAATTTGTTCATAAAATGTATACAAATTTATACAAATAAATGTTATTAAAAATATTACTAAAAGTGATATTAACGCTAAAAATTATCACAATTAAATAAAAACAAGTATGAATTTTAATTTTAAATTATTATTATTCTATGCATATCGATAGCTAGATGATCAAAACTATTTTTTTTTCTGTAAGTTTATTAAAAAATATAAGAGTTACAAACGTTTCGAACCTGATTTAATTCAACAGTGTAAACATAAATAAATTATATTAATTTTGAATGTACATAAAATATGTACACTTTTATACAAATTTTGAATATATAAAATTCTTCTGTTATGATGTCCTAAACGATTATTAAGATTTTGATAAATATTTCTGAAATTTGTTAAGCGATTTTTTAGGATTGTTGTGATTATAAAAATATAGTAATATTAAAGAAATAAATAGAAAAAAATGCAAAGAGGACATGTCATTGTTTGACATTAAAAGTATTTATTTATTATAATGCCAAAAATGTACATTCGTTTAGTAATTATTGTTTTTGAAAATTTTTAAATCATAATTTTGATTTCATTTACTTAGTTTTTGTATTAACTTAGTATCTATATTTAATGCTTTAGCTTTTGCACATAATGTTTTTTAATTCAACTTTCTATTTTACTAAAAATTTGATATTTATCGTGCAATGACAATATATCTACCGGCGAATCGCTCGAAAAACGCATGATGCCCTAATACTTCGGGTGACTTCACGGCACACTGATCAAAATGGCTGTCGATACCGAGAAACTCGATTTAAAAATAATTATAATTATTTCTTTCTCTTCATGTATTTTAGCTCATTTACATATTATATACAAGTAATCGATACATATAATTAACCATCATTTATCAATATTTTAATATTGACGGATATCAATCTGTAAATCAGAACAATTTTATAGAATTGTGCGAACGATCTATTTTTCAATTTTAACTTTAGTTGTATACTTCTAGTAAAACATTTATATTGAGAATGTTATGTGCAATCTAATTGAATAAATTTAAAGAATTAAATGACTGCGATGCCGAGATACTCGATTTAAAAATAATATATTATTTCTTTTACTTTATGCATTTTTGCTTACATATAATATAAAGGTAATCGATACATATAATTATCCACCATTTATTAATATTTTAATATTTGCAGATATCAATCCGTTAATCAGATCAATTTTATAGAAATGTGTGTTTGATCTAATTTTCAATTTAAACGTTAGTTGTAGACTTAAACATTTATACATTTATACATTTGGCTTGTGAGAATTTTATATATGAAATTATGTGAATTGAATAACTTTTTTTTTTGATAGCAGACTAATAGATTTATATCGATATATTATAGTAACAATTAATGCATATACAATATTTTTTTTTAAAGTGTGGGTTTTAAAGTTTGTCTGTCTGTTTGTTTAAACAATTTTATATTTAATAAATAATGTTATAAATTTGCACTTATATAACAAACGACTATTTAATACTAATAAATATATCGTAATAATTATATCTAATTATCAACAGCCAATTAAATTTTAAAATATAATATAAAATCTTCAAACAAGGTACAACGCGTAGAAATAAAATATAAATGTATTGAAAAATGTTAATTTTCGAAAACCAAATAAGCCTTATCGTTTATCTTAAAATAAATGTATACAAAAAAGTATACAAAAGTAAGTATAATATAATAATATAAACAAATTCTGTTATTAAGTAACAATATATAACGATTGGATTATGTTGTTATATAACAATATATAACGATCAAATAATACGATCTGATACGTTGATAAAAGTAACTAATTTGTAGTACCGTTTTTTTTTTAAATATTTGGACCAGATCAGTTGTTTTCTTGAATTCGTACTAAATTGTACAATTACAAACAATATATTTAGAAATAGATAAGAAAAATATACATACTTTATATTTTTATATACCTTCGAAATCTGAATTTAGTATTTTCACCATTTTCATTTGGCTATTGGGAACAAGTAGATGGCAATAGTATTTTTAGATCCTGTGATGACTCAAATAACGGATTTTAAATATATGTATGTCAGAATTTTTCAGGTGGTTAAAAATAAATATAGTGAAAAACCGAAAGCAGAAAATAATCCATTAATTATTTCATTTTAATTTAATTTATTCTTTAATTTTACTAGACGAGCTTTTAACGGATTTTGGTAATGAAAAGAAATAATAATTAAATTGGATATACTTAAATTAAATGTAAATGAACATAAATATTTAAATTTATTTTTGAAATTATATATCCATTTATTAAAAATAAATGAACGAAGCTGTGATTATTAACTGATTTAATGAAATATTTAAACGTTTCGAACTACAGTTAGATTCTTATTTGTATTATTTAAACTAACAAAAACTTTAAAATAATACAAAAACTACAAACAAGAAACAAAGAACTTGATAGGCAGCCACATTTATAACAAAGGAAAAAAAAATAAATGTAAACTATTATTTTTCTTTATATATTTACATCATGATCTATTTATTCATGTGCAAATGGATATCACTACTGCTTGATATCAGGTTGTCTTAAACGGTGATTTGAATCAGAGAATTTAATTTAATAACTTTTACTAAATGCAAATTACATACCTGTAGCAAGTTTGCTGAACAGCCCTTGTATAGATTCGAGATTACACTTTTTGAAGTCAGGTGCTTTCAAGGTGCAACTCTTCATAAAATCAGCTGAAAGAAAATAAAATTTTATAAAAACCAGAAAATTTTGTACAATGTATAATGTATGTGCACACAAAAACAAATTAATAAAAAAAATAATTTAATATTTATGAAAAGGTTAGGGGCATCCCTTTAATATTGAAGCAGTTTATTACTCGATGTAATTTATGTATTATATTTCTAGCAACTTTATCTTCAATAATAATGGTTTGTTTTACTTATATATTCATTTATTTATTATTTTATAATTATAATAATAATAGAAGCAGTTGTAAATAAAAAATATATATTGTATATAAATAAAATTATAATATACCTTATTGTTAATGTCATATCAAAAGCCCAGAAACTAATAATTTAAAATTTTTTTTTTATTTTATAAATTACAATCTGTCTAAATAGAAAGACATTGAGTAATTAGTTTGACAAATAACATAGAATTTTAAAAGAAAAACCTAGTGGTTCACCTTTTATTAATGTACAAAATTATATGTTAATTAAATTTTGGTATAATTGGATATTTAAACGAGAAATACTGTTGTGAAATTTTATTTCAATTGAATTGGCAATTAAGTATTAAGTAATTATCTTAATATTGATTGAATTTTCTAATATTGGTCAATTAATTGCTTATATTTACTAATATATGACTTTTCAACTTGATAAATTATTGGAACATAAAAAAACTCGATAGAAAACAATATGTTTTGATTTATCAATAATTATGACGTGGCCATTGGGATGAATAAAATCTATAAAGTTAATTATTATGATTATAATTGTCATATTTAGGTTATTATCAAATTTAAGATGACAAAAGTTAAAATTATCCGAAACATTTTATATGTGTAAAAAATAATTAACATAATCGTATAAATATGTATATATGTATATACAATGTATATATAATGTATGTATATTATACATGTGTTATTTAATTATTACATCATTAATAAATAAATAGACACTTAAAATATTTCCATATATAACAAATATAATATAATATAATTTCCTATGCCAATAAGTGTGTTGAAGTGAAAGTAGTTTGATTAGAAGATCTGAATTTTAAATATTTTTTTTGTTTATGCTTGAATTTTATAATTTCAACTTTTCCATTTGTTGCATAATACCACAACAGAAGAATATTATATTTAAATCGTATCATAATATTATCATTAATTTTTTTTTTAAATTTTATTTTGTTATAAATTACAATCTGTTTAAATAGAAACACATTGAATAATTAATTTGACAAATACCATAGATTTTTAAAAGGAAAACCCAGTGGTTCACCTTTTATTAATGTACTAAATTATATCTTAATTAAATTTTATTATCATTAAATAATTGAATAGTTTTCACTTACGTTGTTCTGTTAAATATTTCAAATTCTCAGCATTCACAAAACTGAACACAACATAAAATAATATAATGTTTATTTTACACATTTTAACTGTTTGAAAGCACAAATTTTAAATTATCTAATTATTTTTTTGTTGAACCTCAAATCACTATCCAAATTTGATCCAAAATTCAAAAATTTTTTGATGTAAACAGAAGTTTGTACAGAACTTGTGTTTTGTATCATAACTTGTGAAATTAAAATAAGATTTCACTCTGCTAATTTTACATAAATTTT
>NW_020539724.1:17409416-17435541 GCF_003426905.1 Ctenocephalides felis | reverse complement strand
TACAGGAGTTTCAGGAAGTGTGCGAGTCAATGGGCATGAATGTAGAGATACCTTTACCGAAGTATCGAAAACGCACAAACACATTCCAATATCGATATACACTTATGCACCAACACATAGATAGGTTATCGATAGGTGTCTGTGACCCTGATCCGAATCGAACTTTCCGATACGTCAGATTATTCCCAATACTGTTCGTTTATTTATATTTTTATCAATATTCGGTATTGATTATATTGGCTATCGGTTCTATAGTACTAGAAACTTTGGAAATGATGTGAAAGCTTTAAATGGGTGGAAAGCACACATTGACGAAAGTGGTGCACACATTCAAACGATTTGGGTGTATTATATGTGTTTACACAAATGCACACAGGTACGTATATCCATAGATAAAAGAAGAGTATACGTATATCCCTCCATGTATTTTGGGTTAGGATTCAAAAGTTATGCGTATATCTCCTATTGTGTTAGATTTCAAACAGGTAATTGTAATACAAATACAATTTTTGAAAATTAGTATTAATTTTCGACGTTTTTGGAATTGACACGTTTGTATCATCGAATTTACTGACAATTTTATATTTATAAAATAAAATTTGTTACCAATAAAAAATAAATCAAAATTTTAAAAGTGTGCATTGTGTATCACTGCTAGTTTTTTTTCAAGAATAAGAATAATTAAGAACTTAATATATAGTTCTATAAGCTTTTAAAAAAAAATTATTACCAATTAAAAAAATAATCAAAAAATTCAAAATAATACATTCAATACCACTAGAAAATACGATTTTTTCAAGAACAAGAATAATAAAGAACTTAATATATAGTTCTATAAGCTCTTAAAAAAATTTATTACCAATAAAAAAATAATCAAAAAATTAAAATAATATATTCAATACCCCTAGAAAATACGATTTTTTTTCAAGAATAAGAATAATTAACAACTTAATATATATATATATAGTTCTATAAGCTCTTAAAAGAAATTATTACTAATAAAAAATAATCAAAAAATTAAAATAATACATTCAATACAACTAGAAAATACGATTTTTTTTTTCAAGAATAAGAATAATTAGGAACTTAATATATAGTTCTATAAGCTCAACGGCTTGACTTTATAGATGCTTATATCTTTTACATAATTTTATCATTAGAATAATCATACTACTGATGGCTAATTGAGAAAGGAAAAAAGAAAAGAAGAAATAATAATCATTCGATAATAAACAAAAAAAACATGGTACTATTAACATCTCATCCAATATTTGTCATGTAAATAACTTGTATCTAACGTGATTTTACAAATTTTTATTGATATTGTTTTTATTTGTGTTTCCAAAAAGTTCTAGCGTTTTAATTTGAATTATTTTAACCTTTCCACTCGCTAATTCCAAAATTAATACGTATTTTGGCGCCGAAGCGGCGGCGTCCGAGTGGTAAGGGTAAGGACAATGATTTTTAACTCGTTTGGTATATGACTATGCAATTATTATTTTCAGATAAAAAAAAAACCAGTAAAAAAATTATACAGACATTCATCAAATACTTAAAAATATAAAAATAAGTTATGATTTTATACCAGAAAGGCCAGACGACCAGGCTTCAAAGAAAAATTCCTGAAAACCTTATATAGTTTAATTAACTATAATACATCCATTTTACTACATTTTATTGTTTTTTTCCCTTTTGTCTTTAGTTTTTTCTTATTTTATTAGTTCTAGTAGATACGCCACTGGGGGTATCTATACTAATTTGTAAACAATCAAACTTGTCAGCATTTTTTGCTAAATGTAATTATATATAGATTGCAGAATAAAATTAAAATTACAAAAAGGATGCAATATATATTCTCACAACACTATTAAAATATATTTAATATATAATCTCACATCTGATAGAACACATTGTTCAGATTGATGCTAAATATAAAATCTAATGCATTTAACTTTTCTTAAGTTGTAATAGTAATTGTCCAAAAATCGAAAATTAAAAGTTTCTCATATCTAACAGGGTCCATCACTTTTAACTTTATAGATTATATTGATTGTTAAAACTAGCAAAATAAAAAAATAATAATAACAAGAAATATCTAACAGGGCAAAAGTACAGAAAATGGGTACAGTTTTACGAGAACGTGCATCCGATTAGATTGATTCAAAAAATATTCGATTTCGTATTGACTGCGAGACGTGCGATTACTTTTTTGCGAAGGCAGACTTAGTCATTTTGGAGATACGTAGCAAAATGTGCAAAAAATAGCAGTTTGAAAGAATGAAGCATCTGATCAGAATGATTCAAATAGCATGATTAGTTTTTGGAGAAGGCAGGTCCAGCGGATTCAAAATTTTCAAAATTCTCAAAAAAATATTACTCAATATTTTTATTAATATTTGTCGATATCAGTTCATTTGCGATATTGAAAATATGATTCAACATACATTTTTAAAAATTGCTCGTTTTTTTCTTCATAATGCTATGATAACTGCATCTTTGTGATGCGCATTTTATAATATACGTTTATATATACTTATAATATACAATTAAACATAAAACTTTATAACAATTTATTGTAAAGTAGTTTTATGTGTAAACGCCTGATCGTACAGCAATTAAGTAGACATTTTTACAGTTTTTACTACTAAGAACAAGCATAACATAGCGTTGCCACAACAACGCTGTGTTATCGACAGAGTTACTGCAGAATTGGCCCCTTAGAGTACTACTGCAATTATTAAATAATTTAGTACTTTGCCCAAATGAGTATTAAATTTTCTAATGATTGCAGTAGTCATATACTAGAATCGTTTAGAACAGGGGTTCCCAACTTGGTTTGTGCCGTGGACTCCTATTTAACCGATATCGTTTTTTTTATAAATTCTATTTGTACTAACGTTTAGTATTAAACTTATTAAAGTATAGATTCAAATACAAGTTTATACGTTAATCAATTGACTATAAAATAATAAAAAATATATAACATGCTGGTTGTGGAGTTGTGATCCACTACCGTGGATGTCTAAATTTTTTTTTTGCTGATGTGTGGACCCTTTGAAAGTTGTCATGGGCTCTTGAGGGTCCATATGGACCACTTTGGGAATCACTGGTTTATAATCATAGTCCTTAAAAAAATTCAAACCCAATAACTTTCGAAACACAAATCAAATTTATCATAAAAACTTGTAAAAAATAACTATGAACATCACTACTTATAGAAAACAGTTATTACATGACAAATATTGGATGAGATGTTAATAGTACCATGTGATAGGTTAATTAGTAGTTTGTTTATTAATCGAATCATTATTACATCACTAAATCATAACGTCGTATGATTACACATCTGTAAATCATAAAGTGTAAATAAATATAAATAGTCCAAGTTTATTTAGCCGACGTGGACGTGCAAGTATTTCAACTATTCTCGTTGACTTCCAACGAAATCTTGGCTATCAGGAACGCATGCACGTTTTTGCCTTTCGTTCGCGGCAAACCAACTTGCTTTGCAGTTTGATATTCTTTCCGTGATGTCAACATCAATGACATTGATATATAAGATTAATTGAAATCAATGACACACATTACGGTACACCAGTGTTTCCCAACATGTTTAAATCCATGACCTATTCCAACATTTTTAAACAATTATAGCTCCATACAAAAATTTTAGCTATTGAAACTTACGATGAAACACTGAAATTCAAAATGAACTACTTTTCTTGTTAAATTAGTCACCGTAGCATTTTGTCACTAATATCATGAGATGTAATGCAGTGTTTCTCAAAATGATTGTGAAGAAGCAAATTTAAAAAATGGTTCAACACTACCCTGTCTTTTCGGGTTATTTAAATTGTGTCTACATAATTACCTTTATTATGGGTACCTTTATTACCCATTTGGATAATTTGGAAAACATTGCAATACATATTATGATATTGGTTGAAACCAATTATATATGTTTTGATACTTTCTATTTAAAATCTTATATTGCTGATTAAACTGATCACATTAGTTTAAAACTATATTGATAACTTTAATAAAACAATCAATCATATTATATTGTAATACTTAAAATTTTTACATCTACTTAAAAACTAGTTTTAATTTAATTGGATAAGAAGAAGTATCATCTAATGAAATTAAGAATAAAAACTTAAATTATAAGTGAAGTAATTTTGAAAACTTACTGTTTTCAAAATTTGATGTTTTCGATATTTTATCAATTATGTCTATAGTCTAATAACTAAAAAAAATTTTTTTAACTAGTTAAAGTATAAATCTTTATCATAACTACAAGATATAATTTAGCAACCAAAATTTTTTAACATTTCATTATAAAACTCGTGTTTGATATAAAATGCATTATACCAAAAAACTTCTATAAATTTGCAAATATTTCTATTAACGTTGAATAATCACATTTTTTATATTTATTTATATACATTATTTTACATTAATTTGTACTTAATTTAATAGTCGAATATTATTTTACCTATTTAGATTAAAGGTAAATTTTCTATAAAACTTTGACTCCAACAATGGACTTACAAAAGCTTAAATATTTCTAACAATTTGGGCTCTACATTTTCTAGATTTAAATGTTCGATTTTTTTTAAATTTTATAATAAGATCCATATGGGACAATAGGTCAATGAAAATTTTTAACTACAAGCATTGAAAGACGATGATATTAATGATAATTGAAATGAATGATAACTTATTAAATATATTTTTTGTAAAATTGATCTCGTCGAACTTTATAAAAGGTCGGTCCTTACAGAAATGATCTTTTAATATTTAAATTAATCGCCATAAACTTGCTATCTTAATAATCATAGTCAAAGTATCTAATAAATCATTACAGCTAAATCATCTTTTATAATTTCTTACCGTTCCTTATATTGACTGACCAATAAATTTGGTGTCAGATAATCTACAAAGTCGCCAAAGAAAAATTCTGCCGGTACACCATGGAAAACTTGCCTTGCTAGCACTACCAATATGTCTTCAATAGCTTGTGACAAAATTGGACGCAGACTCTCCGATACTGGACGCCAATTGGCGTTCAAATAGGCGTTGGTACTTTGCTCTAAAATAATAAAGTTAATACATAATATATACTAAAATATATTGAAATAAAGGAGTATAAGAAGAAAATATGGGAACATGGATTATTAAGAAAAATAGTTGATTGATTATTTTTAGATAAGAGAATTTAGACATTAATTATGGCTATTTCAAGTAAATAGATTATAACTTTTAAATAAGTGGTGGTACAAAAATAAAATTTGCATAACTATAACAACAGACAATAACAATTTTACTGAGTACCAGTCATTTAAGCTCAAATTAGGAAAAAAATCTCGGAATTTGAGATAACCATCTGCAAGATTGTAAGACACCCTAAAGTTGTCTCAAAACCTACATAGGGTGTAGGGTGCCAATACTATATGTAGGGTTTTGAGACAACTTTATAGTGTCAATATACAAATATTTACAGACATACAGCTGGGTATCTCGAATTCCGAGATGAACTTACTATAATGACTGAACTACTGGTTAAATTTGATTTTATAAACTAAAATTTTGTATATATTAGAAAATTTTATAAAAGTCGATTCCATACCTAATGCTTTGAGACCATCAAACAAATTGTTCAAATTCAAAGTCAAACCTCCAACGTTGAATCGAACTTTAGATGCAGTCACGTTGAAAAAGTGGTAATTGTCCCTTTTGTAGATATTTACTTCGTTTCTCATTTCAATATCGAGATCGGCTAAAAATATTTTATTAAATTTTGAAACTGTACCAGTTGTCTTCGATCTATTTTATTACTAACTTGGTTCAAACCAGCATTTTCCATTGCCAATAAGCGGCACCAACAGAATCCGGCCCTTTAGGTCGTATGTACCTTCAATTCGCAACTTGGGGATTTTCATTAAAGTGTAAAAGTGAAAATTCTTCAGATTCACTCTGAAAAGATAACGTAGGAAAACAATTTTATAGTATCATTAGACAAAACAGATATAGAAAATAATCAGTCACATATCAATTTTCTCTTTTGTGTCTTTCAAAAGTATTGAATTCATTCTTATTATATGTGACTTGCTAATATTTATTTAATGAATATTTATTTCAGTAATAGGAGTAAACTTCTCATAGGATCAGTTATAGTAATTGTCCAAAAATCGAAAATAGAAATTTCTGAATATTTTGGCATAACTTATGATTAGAAAAAATGAAAGTATGTGTTGATACAATTTTTAGTCCACGTTTTCGGGAGCACAGATCAACCGATTTGAATGATTCAAAAAACATTCGATTCCTCGTGATAGGAAGACGTGCTGATTAGTTTTTGGCAAAGACACGCTCAGGCGTTTCGGAGATACGGAGCAAAAAGTGTAGAAAATAGAAACTTGTTTTTTGCGAGAACTGGGCATCTGATTAGAATGATTCAACAAATATTCAGTTTGTATCGACGGGAAGGCGTACTTATTAGTTTTTTGCAAAGGCAGTTCCAGCAGTTTTGGAGATACGGAGCAAAAAGTGCAAGAAATAGCAGTTTGATAATGAATCACCTAATTCAAAAAACAATTTGCTTATGTTGGCAGTGTGAAGAAATGATTAGTTTTCGGGAAGGCGAAAAAAAAATGTTTTTAATTAAAAAAAAAAATCTAAATTTATTTGAATTTTAATTTATATTTATAACTAGCAAACCCGACAAACTCCGTTTCGCCACCAGATGGTTTCGTGAGAAAGATGAAGAAATTCTTTGTTTGTTTTATATTTGAAAAGGAAAAATTTGATCAGGAAAGAAAACCCGGCTTATTTTATATATATAGAAGATAATCTATTTGCAATTATTTAAAACAATTATTGATTATTTTTAATACTCGAATTTTTTATTACGGTGCGTGAAGTTCCAGCAATTTGCATTAGGGCACGATGCCATGCACCACTAATTTTCTTAGCTATAAACCTTGCGGAGCCCAAGACCTTTCCAATGAATGCAAAATTATCGAAATCGGTTCGTGCGTTCTGGAGTTATTTCGTCAGGAAGGAAAACCCGACTTATTTTTATATATATAGAAGATAATCTATTTGAAATTATTTAAAACAGTTATTGATTATTTTTATTACTCGAATTTTTAATTACTGTGCACGAAGTTCCAGCAATTTGCATTAGGGCTAGATGCCATGCAACAACTAATTTCTTAGCTATAAACCTTGCGGAGCCCGAGACCTTTCCAACAAATGCAACATTGTCGAAATCGGTTCGTGCGTTCTGGAGTTATTTCGTCAGGAAGGAAAACCCGACTTATTTTATATATATAGAAGATAATCTATTTGAAATTATTTAAAACAGTTATTGATTATTTTTATTACTCGAATTTTAATTACTGTGCACGAAGTTCTAGCAATTTGCATTAGGGCTAGATGCCATGCACAACTAATTTTCTTAGCTATAAACCTTGCGGAGCCCGAGACCTTTCCAACAAATGCAACATTGTCGAAATCGGTTCGTGCGTTCTGGAGTTATTTCGTCAGGAAGGAAAACCCGACTTATTTTTATATATATAGAAGATAAAAATATTAAACATTTTCGAATATTTTATTATGGTACGGCAAGTTTTTGTGGAGTTAAGGCACGATGCCACATGCGTACTAGTGTACTTAACTAATTAGTCCATTATTACCGATAGTTTTAGTGTTAAGTACTAATGACTAATAATAAAAATAATAAATTAAATAATTAATAAAAATGTGTATAGCCTTGTAACTACATATATAAATATATCTGTATAGTTTGTTTGGATGCCCTGTATTTCGTTCTACATATAACGCTACTCCATATGTTTGTTTTTATCTGAGCTAGTGGGAAAATTTCGATGCGTTTATGTAGCGACAAAATCAGTCCGAATAGTGTCTGTTTGCCTGGCAGTGTATATATAATTATTTCAACATTTCTTATTATAAATAAATTATATTTATATATATAAATACGTTCCGGTGGTTTCACATGGAGAGGACTAGAAGACGAGATATTTCGCAATGTATAATTCTGCATCACTACTTACTAAAGATGTTATAAATTTGAGAACAGATGTAAATAAATAATATGATTGAGGCTAGATCTTGTCAACTATAATTTAATTTATAATGTTTAAAAAAAGTAATATATACATTTGTTTTTATTTAAATTTACAGTAAAAACAATTAGTCCTGAACTCTATTTTGTTCAATTATCATCCACCAGAAATGAGGTACTCACATACTCAGGCATAGTCAAAAGTAATAATAATAATAAATCATATATTTCATTAAATATATATACATAGTGTCAAATTTTTTCGTTTGGACTTTTTACCCTACATGCCTGATATTAAAAACAATTACAAGTAATTAAAATATTCAGTAAATGGTATATATGTGACAAAAACAAAAAAAGTGACATTCTCTCAAAAAAAAATACGTTACTGTCAGCAGTTTTCCAAAATCTCATTACGATATTTAGAAAAGAAAGCCATAAATAAATAAATAAATAAGAAGAAAAGTTAATAACGTTACAATTGCCATTGGTTGATCAGGATATAGTTTGGCATAGACAGAACATTTTATATATAAAAACGCAAAAACAAAATAAAATCATCATATACAAAGTTGTTAATAAATAAAAAAGACAACTCAATTCTAATTATAATTGACACCGTCGTCGAGGCAAACTTTAGTTTTGATATGAATATATATTTATTTTACATTATTTCGAAATTTTTAATTATGCATTAAATTAATACACAATTAATTCAATACATAAACAGAAGGCGATGTTGGATGAATATTGAAATTTAAATGAAAAGTTTATTGAAAAATATAGTTGTCACATAAGGAATTTCAACAGAAAACCTTATAATTATTATTATTATATACAATTACCTATTTTCAACAATTTTGGTTTTAGAAAATCCAGTTATGACCACATTTTCCAAACTTGCATTGACGCTAACTGGTCCTTGGCCCTGAAATGGTATTGCATTTATCATTTAAAGGTGTAAAGTGTATATAAGGATAAAAAAATTCTCAAGCTTACATTTATTTCTGCCAAAATTATTAAAAATATACCTGTCTAATATATATAAGTTATCTGTAAGTTATATAACTAACACAAAAACAAGAGTGGTTGACTACTGGGTTGCTCTCTTGAAATAAATATATTTGGGTTAGATTTTTTCTGGGTTAAGATGAATGTTAGAAAGTTTATAGAACAGGCAGTTTGGATCGTTGCTATTCAAATAGAAGTAAAAAAGGCTAAAGCCCAATTAGTAAAAGAAGAAAACTATGCTAATTTTTTTTAATACATACTGTAGTACTTATTCGATTCATCTTCATTGTGAAATATACATATATTTAAAAATATAAACAATATGCCTAAACAAAGCAGGATTGACATGTATAACAAATATATTATATTCGTTAAATAAAAATATTTTCAAAAAAATAAAAAAAACATTATTGATCTATAAATAAAATATGCATATGTAATTTATCATGAGATTTTTTGTCAATTAGTAATTGATTGGATAATTGAATAAAAACTTTTTGTTATGTTATTATAAAAAAAATCTGAGTGAAATTTGAACATTTTTTCAAACATTCTTCTATACGTATCGAGTACCAATTTGACTCTTATTTAGTGAAAAATCTGTACAAATTAATTTAAAATATACAAAAACCACATACGATTAACAAAACATTTTACTGACGGTCATATTGATGATTTTTTTTATAAGATTTAATCAACTAATTAAGATTTAATTAATTGATTAATATGAATTGTATAAGATTAAATAATGAGATAATAAGATTAAATATGAATGTCCAGGCTTTTGTAAACAATTTGTGTCTTTTATCTAATGAAAGAGGGCCATACTGGCTATAGTCCAATGTTCTTTCATATTTTGAACTGAATTTTATAAAAAAACATTCATAAAACTTTTAGTCATGGTTTATTATAATCATTAGAAATATTTGAATGAGTTATACACATATGATTAATACCAAATATATAGATAAGGAAATGACTATATGCATATCAAATTTTGCAACAATTTAAAAAAAATAAATCTAAGTGATATTATAAAATTTAAATATTATTAATAAATATGTATACCTGCAAAATACGTAGCTTATCAATATGCAAAGGGTCTGCTGCTGGAACATCAATCTCAGCAATCCCTGAAGAAATACAATATAAATATATATATATATATATATATATATATATACATATATTTATATATAAATTTATTTATATATTGTACAGATGCACATATGTGCATATATGATGCACATTTATATATATTCCAAATTCTATCAATTTATATAACTATAAATACAAAATGTTCCCTATAGGTCCAGCCTTACATCAGGGCATCATGCACTGCTTCGATAAAGTGCATAGACTGTTTGTATAAAATGCATATCAAATACGAATATTGTTATGTATATGTAAAAATGTTACGTATGAGTATAGTATCATAAGAATATAAAACTGTTTTCTTCTGAAACGAAAAAAATCAAGATTTGGTAAAGATAAATAAAATTGATTATCCTCCCACATAATAAACAATTTTTTTGACAGACAAAAAAGATATATTTCGCTAGATGGGTAACATTATTACATGTACAATACATTTACAGAAGCTTGAGTGTATTACCCTAGGGCAGGGGTCGGCAACCTGATTGCCGTTAAGGGCGCAAAACTAAATCTGAAACTTACCGAGGGCGCATCGGTATGAAAAAAAAAGATTTTTCATAACTTTATTATAAGTATGTGCGTGTGTATATATATATACATATATATCTTGGTATAATAAAATATATACATTACAAACATTCAGTACATCGTACATCGAAGAGTGTGATTTAATAATACTTAATTATATACATATAATTTAGTGTGAAACTTGTGTGTCCGTATTTTCAGCTATTTTTATAATCAGGAATATAATTAGAGTACCCTGTCCGCAAACAGTTATCTAAAAGTGTGTCATTTAACTTTGTACGGCATTTTGATTTCAAATTTTCATATTGAAAACAAAGACTCGCAATTGTATGTTATTGCACAATATGAGTAAATTTTTAGCGCACATTTCCTTAAAATAGGTACTTATTTCATCGACTAAATTCCGAAACATTTTATCATTACTATGTGCTTTTAAAATATCATTTTGCAAGTTTATTATTTCTAACTCCACGTCTTCGATATTACTAATTTCGAAATACACTGAAACACTTTGCAGAAGATCATCTGCGGCAACTTTGAATGGGTTTTGTAATAAAATCCTAGAACGGGTTCTAATGCTGCGAAAATTTTGAAATCTTGAGCAAAACTCTTCTGCCAATTTGTCTATAACTTCTAAAAATGATGTAGTAGTAAAATTTTCTATATTTATTTATAGACTTTCAACAATATGCCTATATTCGGAAATGTGTGAATTGATTTATGCTAAGGTTATCATACAGTTACATTAACCGAGGGCGCATCTAAAGTTGATCGGGGGCGCCAGGGCGCCCGCGGACGCCGCGTTGCCGACCTCTGCCCTAGGGTATTCTACTTCATCCATGTTTATATGATATTAAAACAATAATTTCAAAGCTGAGGGATTAACATCTAAATATTTTATAGGGATTTTACATTAAAAATTATCATGTTTGTAATAAAATTTCGATATTTTTTAACAGACTCAATTACATGTTATATACGTCCATTATAACTGCCACAACAGGCCATGGGCTACCTCTGTTAGGCAAGAGTATTTGCAAAATAATTGATCTCTGTGACGTAAGTCATAATGAAGAAAAATTATCGATCTGGATTAAAATCAATGTCAACAGAATCGATTCTTAAAAGAATCTATGTAAAGAAATCGGCGCCAATCAGCATAAAATTAAAAATATTTCTGAACAGCTTTTTGGGCAGGAGCCTTCTTGAGTCGGAGGCCTGTAGCATTTTGCCATTTTATAGTTAAGCCACTGTTTAATAAATTATTGACTAAATATTATGGTAAGCTTGGAATAAATAGTTGATTAATATAATCGGGTTCAAATTGGTTTGACAACAATTTGTTTTAGAACGATTGCTGACCGTTAAAACCTCGTACTTCATACCATTGTTGACATGAAGACAACTTGAGAAATGTTAGAATCCTCTTAGTCATCAAGTTCACTTTTTCTTTAGACGCTTAGGGAATGGAGCTAATGTGGGCAAATCAGGTGTTACATAAGAATATTAGGCTAGTTGTCGTGGTGCTATTGAAGTTTATTTTTTATTTTATATATCTTTTAAATTATATGTTAGTTTTAGTGCTGTTTTTACCATGGTTTTGCGAGTGAGTATTTTGTGCAAATATTCCTGTCGAATTCGAGACTTTTGGTTTTGGGTAACTACCTTACCTTGATCAAGAGCCTTGGATTTATTATATTCAGTCAATGTACACGAGAAAAACGTAAGTAAATTAAAATTATTTAAGAAAAATGAGTACGATTTGAAAAACAATTAAACTTGTGGCTTGTGCAATATAAAATTGATCTTTATTTTAATATACATACACTACATGTAGGACTTTATAATTCATAAAATGGATGAATATATTTACAATTTAGAAATGGGTCTATTACATTTTTTATCCATAGGCCTTATATTACATGTAGGTCAGTAGGTCTATGATTTTATCGTATAGGATTTAAGTTTTCGAGCATTTATTTAAGGATTGGGAATATTTTGTTTATTGTATAAATATCATGGCTATTTGAGTTATGGCATTCCAGCACATTGCTAATCACTAAGCTTCATATATATTTCTTTTGTTTACTAATAACTTCTCCAATCTGCGTTTATTAATTTTGAATAATAATAAAATATAGTAATAAAATGTATACAAGTGTATACACATTTAAATTTGTATAAAGTTTGTAATACATTCGTTTAATAATTACTTTATTATCTTCTTTTTTAAATCATAATTTTGATTTCATCTACATAGTTTTGTATTTGCTTTTGTATTTAATGATTTAACTTTTGTACATAATGTTTTCTGATTCAACTTCCTATTTTCCGAAAAATTTGATATTTATCGTGCAAAGACAATATATCTGCCGGCGAATCGCTCGAAAAACGCATGATGCCCTAATACTACGGGTGACTTCACGGCACACTGATCAAAATGGCTGGCGATGTCGAGAACTCGATTTAAAAAAAACATATACATAATCTAATATATTATTTTTTCACTTTGTGTATTTTAGCTCACTTACATATTATATAAAGGTAATCGGTACATATAATTATTCATCATTTATTAATATTTTAATATTTACAGATATCAATCAGTGAATCAGATCAATTTTATAAAATTGTGTGCACGATCTATTTTTCAATTTTAACTTTAGTTGTATACTTCTAGTAAAACATTTATATTGAGAATGTTATGTGCAATCTAATTAAATAAATTTGAAGAATTAAATGACTGCGATGTCGAGATACTCGATTTTAAAAATAATATATTATTTCTTTTACTTCATGTATTTTATAGCCTACTTGCACTTACATATTATATAAAATTAATCGATACATATTATTATCCATCATTTATCCAATATTTTAATATTTACAGATAGTATAGGAGCCAGCAACGTTTTCAAAACAAGCATTTCAGTCAGGCTGGTTTTTGTGGTATGTGGTCCTTGGTGCTCTCTCGGTTAGGGTAAGGGCCGTCTGGCAGCTGGAAGTGGTTGCGTTAATTAGTGCGCAGCCAATTTGTACAGCGCGATTTCAAAATTTTGAAAGCATTTTAGTCAGCCCAATTTTCGTTTTTTTGACTTCGAATAGGTTCACCAGACTCAAATTTTTTGTTGCCAGACATTTTGGGCGCGCTGCTAAATATGTGCCAGACGCCAATTTATTTATTAATTTTTTTAAAAATTCAAATCATTTTAGTCCGTCTGTAATTTTAATATTATGTTCATTAAGGGTCAAGAAACATAAAATTAATTTGCCAGACGTTTCTGCGGTTGTTAAGCATGTCTGGCAACAAAAAAAGTCTGGCAATATGATACTAGTAGACAGAGTGAGACAATCGCTAAATACATTGGCGCAAATGAAACAAAAAAATATATACTCGTAAGAACGCTATACGTTTACTAGGCAGAAAACCATAAGAAAAATCAAGTAACTACATTAGACAGATGTGTTTGTATAAACTTCTCCGCAAAATTGTGTTTATACCATTTTCTTTAGAATCACCGTTTCTTACAAATTGCCATCTGGAAAGTTAAAAAATTCATATTTCTCATAATATGCAGCCTTTATAAATAATCATCAAAGGTGAATTATAAGTGAAAAATAAAAATCCATTGATTTGTTTTGGATAGATGAGTTTAACGAGTCTTATGATATATCACATTGTAGTATTATTGTCCCAGTGTGGAGATTCGCATACTTGATTGTTTGAAGGAATTAATCGAAATAATTATGTATAAATGAATGCGAGGCGTGTTATAAACATCCAAAGTGCTTAAACAGTTATCATATTAAGCCATAAGACGAATAAATCTGTATAATAGACGTTTTTATTCGTTGTTAAAAAAAACGATATTCCCAATTATAATCTTGATTTAAGAGACCTAGGTCGAATGACTATCGTTATATAGTGATACATATTGATCTAAAATGAACCCATTTGAATTTTTGAATTATTAAATACACTTCGATTTTTAAAAAACATTGCTCAATTTACAGCTAAAAGCTGAAAAAAAAGAGCGGAGAATGTTTGCTGTACAATATATATTGTATATTTTATATATATATATATATATACTAGAATTTTAAGATCCTATTCTAGGGGTAGCTCGAACTGGTAAGGTAGCAAAACTAGTATTATCAGTATTAAGTATAGGTATGTGTTACAATTAGTTGCTGCTAAAGCCATGTAATATGTACATGTACCAATAATATTACATGTATCATGTAAAATTAAGTCATTCGACTCAGTTAACTTAGTGTGATAAAAAAATGCGTACAGCAAAAATAATGATTATTGTCAGTTCTCATTGCAAAACTTAAAATATATGATATTCTTAGGAAATTGACGATGTTACTTAACCACTGTCGAGTCAAATTTTTCAAAATATTAACAGCAATATTTTAGAATCATTAACATATTTTTTAGAGCTAGTAAAATTAAAAAATTGACTAATATGATGCAATTTCTTTGTCTTTTCTAATGAGGTCTTTATTTAATTTTATTTTATGAAAATGTTATTGAAATTGCACTAACTTTAAATAGTATACGTATTGCGCTCTTACGAGTATAATAGTTTTTGTTTCATTCGCGCCAATGTATTTAGCGATTGTCTCACTCTGTCTACTAGTATCATATTGCCAGACTTTTTTCGTTGCCAGACATGCTTAACAACCGCAGAAACGTCTGGCAAATTAATTTTATGTTTCTTGACCCTTAATGAACATAATATTAAAATTACAGACGGACTAAAATGATTTGAATTTTTAAAAAAATTAATAAATAAATTGGCGTCTGGCACATATTTTGGCAGCGCCCAAAATGTCTGGCAACAAAAAATTTGAGTCTGGTGAACCTATTCAAAGTCAAAAAAACGAAAATTGGACTGACTAAAATGCTTTCAAAATTTTGAAATCGCGCTGTACAAATTGGCTGCGCACTAATTAACGCAACCACTTCCAGCTGCCAGACGGCCCTTACCCTAACCGAGAGAGCACCAGGGACCACATACCAAAAAACCAGCCTGACTAAAATGCTTGCTCGAAAACGTTGCTGGCTCCCGTACTAAGATATCAATCTGTAAATCAGATCAATTTTATAGAATTTTGCGAACGATCTATTTTTCAATTTAAGCGTTAGTCGTAGACTAGTAAAACATTTATACTGACTAGTTACAATTTTATATGTGAAATTATATGAATTGAATAAATTTAAATAATTTTTTTTTTGACAGAAAGACTGAAAAATTCATTTCGATATATATAGTAACAATCAATGCATATACAATATATTATTTTAACGTGTGAGTAAAGTGTGTGTCTGTCTAAACAATTTATATTTAATAAATAATTTTAACAATTTGCACTTATATAACAAACGACTATTTATTACTATTAAATATAACGTAAAAATTATATCCAATTATTCAACGGCCAAATAAAAATTTTGAAATATTATACAAAATCCACACTAAAGGAACAACGCGTAGAAATAAAATATAAATTTATTTAAAAATGTTTATTTTCGAAAACCAAATATGTCTCGTCGTTCATCTTAAAATATAAAAAAGTATACAAAAGTAAGTAAAATACTATGATAATATAAACATATTTTGTTATTGAACATATAATTGGATTATTGTTATATCGCTTATCATATATTATTATTATTATTATTATATATTATTTGGGCACGATGCTATAAGAGTATATATTAGTACCGATTTTTTATATTTTTGGTGCAAATCAGATGTTTCCTTGAATTCGTACTATATTGAACAAATTATTATTATTTAGAAATAAATAAAAAGATATACTCATTTATACTTGTTTATCTTTTATTTATTTATTTTTATTTTTTTAATTTATTTTTATACCTTCGAAATCTGAATTTAGTATTTTCACCATTTTCATTTGGCTATTGGGAACAAGTAGATGGCAATAGTATTTTTAGATCCTGTGATGACTCAAATAACGGATTTTAAATATATGTATGTCAGAATTTTTCAGGTGGTTAAAAATAAATATAGTGAAAAACCGAAAGCAGAAAATAATCCATTAATTATTTCATTTTAATTTAATTTATTCTTTAATTTTACTAGACGAGCTTTTAACGGATTTTGGTAATGAAAAGAAATAATAATTAAATTGGATATACTTATATTAAATGTAATTGAACATATATATTTAAATTTATTATTGAAATCATATATTCATTCATTAAAAGAGAGCGAAGTTGTGTCTTAACTAATTTAATCAAACTTTTCGAGTTATAGTTGGATTCTTATTTGAATTATTTGAAATAATGTAAAAACCACAAACAAGGAACAAAAAGCTTGATAGGCAGCACTACTGCTTGATATCTGGTTCTTCTAAACGCAGGTTTGAACCTGGGATTTTGTGTTTACAAAGCCAAGAGCTTACCATAACTCTACAAACCCTTAAATACTCGGATTTTATTTTAACTATTACTGAATCTAAATTACATACCTGTAGCAAGTTTGCTGAACAGCCCTTGTATAGATTCGAGATTACACTTTTTAAAGTCAGGTGCTTTCAATGTGCAACTCTTCATAAAATCGGCTAAAAGAAAATTAAAAAATTTTATAAAAACCAGAAAATTTTATACAATGCATAATGTATGTGCACACAAAAACCCGCATACACACTTATATATATATAATAATAATATATATAAAAAAATTAATTGAATATTTATGAAAAGGTATGGGCATCCCTTCAATATTGAAGCAAATTATTACATGTCCTTAATCGTTTATGTATTATATTTTTAGCGACTTTATATTGATTAATAATAGTTTGTTTCACTTATATATTTCATTTATTATTTTATAATTATAATAACAATAGAATCAGTTGTTTCATAAATAAAATTAAAATGTACCTTTTGTTAATGCTAATGTTTAAAACCCAGTTTAATGTTTAAACTAGTGATTGGATGTTTTCAACGAAATACGTTTACAATTTTTTTTCAACTGTATTGGCAATTAATTGTTTATTTTTATACTGACTGAATTTTCTAATATTGATTAATTGCTTATGTTTACTAATATATAACTTTTTAACTTGTGATAAATTATTAGAGCATAAATAAATTCGAAAAAAACTGGATAGAAATCATGATGTTATGATTTATCAATAATTATAACATGGCCGTTAAAATAAATAAAATATATAAAGTTTGTTATTTTGAATATATTTTTAAATTTATATTTTTTTATTAATTATATTTTATGAATTGTTATACTTATTAGGTTGCATCAAATTTAAGATGACAAAAGTTAAAATTATCCTAAACGTTTTATATGTGTAAAAAATAATTAACATAATCGTATAAATATGTATGTATATACATGTGTTATTTAATTATTACATCATTAATAAATAAATAGGCACTTAAAATATTTCCATATATAACAAATATAATATAATAAAATTTCCTATGCCAATAAGTGTGTTGAAGTGAAAGTAGTTTGATTAGAAGATCTGAATTTTAAATATTTTTTTTGTTTATGCTTGAATTTTATAATTTCAACTTTTCCATTTGTTGCATAATACCACAACAGATGAATATTATATTTAAATCGTATCATAATATTATCATTAATTTTTTTTTAAATTTTATTTTGTTATAAATTACAATCTACCTAAATATAAAGACATGGATTTATTAATTTGATAAATAACATAGATTTTTAAAAGGAAAACCCAATGGGTCACCTTTTATTAATGTACTAAATTATATCTTAATCAAATTTTATTATCATTAAGTAATTAAATAGTTTTCACTTACGTTGTTCTGTTAAATATTTCAAATTCTCAGCATTCACAAAACTGAACACAACACAAAATAATATAATGTTTATTTTACACATTTTAACTATTTGAAAACACAAATTTTAAATTTTCTAATTATTGTTTGTTAAGCCTTGAACAATCACTATTTAAAATTAAATCAAAATTCAAGAAATTTTTAATGTAGACATAAGTTTTTACAGAATTTTCTATCATAACTTGTGTAATTAAAATAAGATTTCACTCTGCTAATTTTACATAAATTTTTCACCCAAAGTATAAAATATTTTGATTCTGTAAAAAATATGTAAAGATATTGCATTTATTTATTATAAGAACTTAAATTTTTCATAAAAAACAAATATAAAGGAATCAAAAAAAAATTTTGGAACGTTATTATTAGTTTTATACATTATCTATAAAATATATTTTGTTCATGCGAGTTTACGAAAAAAACTTTATAAAAAATATTATTTCACTGATAATGAAAAACAGCAATAAAAATATTTTTTTTTATAAATTTAGATACATTATAATGAAAATGCAATTTTTTCATGTAGTATGTTTTAAAATAAGTAATATTGATATACTTTAAAATTAATTTTTAATTAATTTACTAATTAAAAAGCTATTTAAACCCATAAATATTTAAATTGTGTACTGATGTTCACAAGTTTCACAAATATTGCTTTAAAATATAATAAACTTATTTAAAATATAATAAAATTATTTAAAATATATTTAAAATATTTAAAATAGAAATATTATAAACTTCGATACATTATGATAAAAATACATATTTTTAAGTAATTAAACTTTAAAATTTTTAATTAATACATTAAGTAAAAAGCTATTTAAACCTATAAATATTTAAATTGTGTACTGATGTAAACATAGCCACACAAATGTTGCTTTAAAAGGCGATAAAATAATTTAAAATCTTTAAAAAATTTATAAAATAATAAAAATATTAATTATTTATGGATTATATAGGTTTTTAATATGATTACTTCTGTTGATTTTCAAAAAAACAAAAAAAAATATAAAAAACTTTTCTGAGATATAAATCACTATTTATTATTCACAATATTATTAAAATTATTCACACTCATTTAATTTGAACCAATCACTCATCGATATTTTTTATATATTAAAATAAAAAATAAAATTTAATTTTTTATTAAATTTTCGACAGATTCTCGTACTAATTTGAATAAGATGTTACTCTTAAGAAGCATAATCTTAAAATGAAGTGTGTTTTCGATTTTATTTAATGCATAAAATTTCTATGCATATAGAAACATGCATCATTCACTAATACATATTTGGCAAAATATATACGTATCAGTATATTTAAAACATATAAGTTTAAATAGACATATTCACATATATCGCGTGGGGAAATGGAAAATTGAAAGTTAAGGCTGGATGTGTGGTGTGTTACGTGTAAATATATTATAAATATAAACAGATACATGTATATATTTTTAAATAAATAAAAAAATATTTAAAATACATACCCCATGTATTTTAAAATACATGAAAAATATATTTTGAGGACTAACCAATAATTGAACAAGCCTTTGAAAACCTACTGAAAAAGGCTCGTATCCCATCCTTTTTATTTATGCTATCTATGTTTGGCGACTGAGGACAGAAAAAAGCGTCCTCTATTAGTTTCTCAAAAACAAATAAAAAAGATCATTTATGAAATATGAAAAAGTATTTAAACAACAGTCCTTATCAGAACTCCCCAATATTAGTAGCCCTAAACCACACAGGATTAAATTCTATGCTTCAGGAATATTTATTCTAGAAAATGTAAAAGTTATAAGTGTTATATATTATATCACATTCTGTTTATTTTTTTTTATTAATAACAATCAGAATATAATTACATTCATTACATTATGGAAGTTCATGAACATTGTAATATTATATGTGTAATAGCACAGTCAAAAATTGTAATATTCAGATTTTTCAGCACGTCCAGAAATAACTTCCAATTGTAAGACAAGTATCATCAATTGCACCTAAATATGTCTCGACTTATTATTCAAGACTCTAATCTGTGAAATTAAACCACATTATTATTAAATTAAATTATAAATCTGAACAAAATTTGTTTTCTGGTTAGAAGTCATATATCAAATGTCCAGAAATAACTTCCAATTGTAAGACATCAATTGCACCTAAATATGTCTCGACTTATTATTCAAGACTCTAATCTGTAAAATTAAACCACATTATTATTAATTAAATTATAAATCTGAACAAAATTTGTTTCTTGGTTAGAAGTCATATATCAAATGTTTCTAGTCAAATGATTAATCTTTAACGTTAAAAACGTTCTAATGTTAGAATCGAATCGTTAAAATGGACATTCTTCTATTTTATTAAGTACTTTGTATGTATTTATATAAAGTTTGTGTGTGAGTGTGTATGTATGTATATATATAAATATATAGATAAATATTATATTAATAAATAAATCGAAACGTTATTAATTCCAAGATGTTTTATAATTAAAAACAAAAGTTTTGTTTTTCTCTTTTCGCTCTGTTTCATGCACGCCGTTTTAATTATTCTAGAATTTATATGGAGATAAAGTATAAGCACACACACACCCATATATATATATATATATATATATACATATATCAAACAAGAATCAAAACAAGATACTTTGCTGAAAAAACCATACCTCTAATATGAATTTTGATGTTCCATGCACTGACATGACTGAAATAAGGGTTAAATTTTGAAAATTTTTATTTTGACTCATTTAGGGTGCCCCAATCGCGTCTAAATGTATGACCGATCCCCCACTAATTTTGGAAGGCTGATGAACCCATACCCAGGGGGTTTACCCCCTTAGATTCCACCCCCTAAGAGTTTTTTCAAAACTTAACCCTTATCTTTGTTTTTGGACCTTCTTCTCTCTGGTTGATACGTGAAGGTATTTTTTATTTTTATTTTTTTATTTTCTTCATTGAATTACAATCTGTCTTTACAAATAGGAAGGCATTCAGTAATTTTGATGATATATGAAATATTAAACATTAGATATAAAAGGTTACCCAGTATTAATAAGCCTTTTCAATTTTGATATATTAAATTTAAATTTTGTGATTATATATAGTAAACTTAAAAATAAAATGATCTATGAGGTAAATGAGTATAAATTGTGAATTATAACAACTAATAAAAAAAGACATAACTAATAAAGTAAGCACAATAAAAATAACGTAGAGGTATATAAAAAAATATCATATATTAGTTCAACTTTTCATGTTTTGATGTGCTAAGAAGTCTATAAATGTTCAAACTAACAATATTAAACTGATGAATTTATTTCCAGATATCTTGAGATACATTATCTAATAGTCACATAAGAAAATTGAAAACGAGGAAATTTAGGATTAAATCTCAGAATCCAGTTTGACTATCCGTGAGAGATGCGAGTTCATATGGAAAGAGAAAACTGGTTACACGTAAGTATCCATTACATAAGAAAAGCATTCGCACTATTAAATAATTCCTGACATACTTTACATATAAATTATTTATTACATATATATATATATATATATTATGCTTAAAATGTTAGCAGAAAATAAGTAGATCGAAAATAAAATATCAATAATTGAATACAATTATTGTGTATGTTTCTACACTAATTATGTTATCATTCAGCTGGTCTTATGAAGAAGAACACACATTTAGTGTTAAAATGTGCGATCTTAACTTTCATTGATCTCTATTTTCCTATAAGCTACAAATATTTCAAAAATATTCACACTATAAGAGAAAATATAAAGAGAAATATAGAGAAATATCTGTAATATCCTAAATTTTTTGAACAAAAAAATCTGTTTTTCGTGAAACTTTTTCATCGAAATTTCACCGATACGATTTTTCATCTTCGTCGTCAGGAATAGTTAAGAATCGTTTAAAAAGTACGTACATATTTTACTGTATTTTTTTATAGCAATATTTATATAATAAGAGAACTTAAAAAATAATTGGTAATTTAAGCCATTAATCAAATTTAACCAAATTTATATCTCCGAAACGTCAATAAACGATTACAAATTGAAAAAGTTTCATGAAATAAAAAACAAAAGCTTCTCTTATTAGGACCATACGATGTAAAAACATATGAATACATATACGGTGACTCGTGTTTCGTGTTACGATGGCCATTTTCACTTGAAAATACAGATCAAAAATATGTTTTCAATTGAATATTTCCTATTTTCGGGCACTGCGGTGTGAAAAGGGCTATTTTCTAAGTAAAAACTGATGTCACCACAGCTTGACATGATCAGGCTCTGATTCGAAGTGCATAGCAAGTCACTATGCGCAAGAAAGCCCTAAACCTTAAATAAAATATATTTTATATAAGGATCAGTAGTCTGTTTTCAAAATGACAGGATTCTGTTAATTTTTTTCTATTTTGGTCAAAATTTAAATTTTAGGCCAATTATCTAAAGGATTGTTTTATTTTTGAAGGACTATTTAATCTTCTCAGACTGGGGGCAACAAAAATAATACATGCTATAATTTTATTATTATTTACTGTTTACATAAAAGTTTCAGAATGTTAGTTCAATCTTGGAGTTGTGATTGTTTTAATAATAAGAATCAATTGCGCTACGAAATTCTAGTACAAATGTTAGCATGCAAAGCACTTCAAAGCCAATGAAAAATTGCAAAACCACAAAACATTTATTACAACAGTGTATTTGCAATAGCTAAATATTTATCCTGCGGTATAGCTTTAAATAATAATAAAAAAATATTCCGAATGGTAAATATGTATAGCTTAAGTATGTTATCTATGATATAATTAAAAGAAATAATAAAATAAAATATTTTATTGTATCTACTGCATGAAACTAATAATACCTGTCAATTACATTTAATTATTTTATTATTTGAAATTTTGCAATGTCCCATGGAAATGAGAATATGGAATTCATGTTATTTATGAAGTAATAAAGGTGAACGAAATAAAGAAAAAGTTAACATACGTGCAATTTCCTGTAATTTTGCAATAGTGCAACTCTAAAACTGCATTCTCTGGTCTCTTATTTTCAAAGTTGTGCAATATATTACTATCATATATATATATATATATATATATATATATATTCTAATTTTAATGTCAAGCGACTCATAATGACTTGAAACGACTGAAAAACAACACCTAGTTAATTCCTTGACGTCATCTAAAAATCTTGTAGAATGAAAATAATAATGTAGTAAAAATGTTCTAATTCTAAAACAAATGATAGAAATTTGACATGAAACAAGCCTCTTCTTTTGCTTGGATTTGTGTACGCTGTTGAAAGGGTCTTTTAGGAATCAAATCTTTGGAAAATCCGTTGAAAAGCTACATATAAAATACATGAATATTAATGTAGAAGTGTATATGAACCGAAATCGGTATATGTATAACAATATATCGTCGTATATACGATATACCTACAGATGTCGATGCATGTAGAGGGTGTCATTAGGCACGGCGAAGGACTTTTATTCGATTGCAGGACATGTCAATCAAAAGCTTGGGGACACATATGTTCACTTTCAATAAACGAACGTACACTTTCAAATATATATACACACACACACATATATATATATATATATATATATATTCAAACCTTTTTTAAGAAAATATTAAAATTTAAAATAATAAAAAATTGCTTCTAAAATATTTAATAAAATAATTACTATTTTTATAGACGTAAACTTTTACAACTAGAAGAATAACAAGTGGAAGTTTAGAATTAAATAAAATAGGCTTTAAAATACTTCATCATCTGACTATTAACAGTGATTTCGACCTTAACATAGATTAATATAGTATGAACTTTTTCTTTAATCTAGCCCTTGCAATGTGGAGCTTTTTGGCAAGTTAATTTGGCAAGTGATCTTTGAGACGGCTTTTGGATTTTTTTAAAGGGCTCGAATTTTATCGTTGATAATACTTTGATCTACAGGTGTATATGGTTGCCTGATTATTATTATTTTTTTATTAATTAATAAACAGCAATCAAAATTACACGTAAGTCTAAAAGCTATTCTGCTATGATTTAACCACAAAAAATATATATAATAAAAGGAATAATAATAATATTATTATTATAAATAATAATAGATAATGGCGATGATAAGAGTAATAATAATAATAATTATGCGTGATTATTTAAAGTCGAGAATAACTTAATCTCTAAATTTTTAAACCTAATTTTATACACAACTATACTCTCACTGTATAGGCTTTTTTTTAATTTGTGGCTCTCAAAAATTACAAATTAATTTGTAATAATATAATATTTCGATTATAATAGCTCCATTGTGAACTATCGCGAAACATCTGTAAATACAAATTACTTTTCGAATTGACCAAATATATCTGATTTTTAACATTAAAATACATATGTATATAACTATATGCATGTATAAATGTATATATATATACACGTATATATATATATATATATATATATATATATATATATAAGTGTTCATACACTTCTATTGAATATTTTATGAGGAGAAATTATAGAACATAAATGTGGCGTGTTAAATTATGAATTAACTCTTTTCATCTCAATTTATGTGAGTAATATGCTGTGTAAATATTATATATATATATATATATATATATATATATATATACATATTATAGGTACGCAAATAACTCAGGAAAGGTTGAAAGCTTAGAGGTCCCTAATCAACTTTTCTGAGGAAAGCTAGTTAAATAGAGCTTAAGCCATTAGTATATATATATATATATATATATATATATATATATATATATATAATATTAATTAATTATATACAGCAAATTTGGCAGATAAAAATTGTTTTTTTGAATTTCATCGATAGATAAACAATCAGTATAATTAACCAATATATTGGAAATAATTGTTAAATGGACTAGAACCAGAATGTGTCAGATATTTATATGAAAAATACCTTTACACGCAAAGGCTGTTACTATTTATTGCTTCACAAGACGTGATCTAAAATCCGAATAATAAAAATAATAAATGTTTCTTCTTAAACATAAAACAAGAAGTAGTCCAGCCATTAACTAACCTAGGAATTTGAGATACCCAGCGAACACCCTACCATATGTAGGTTCTGAGATAACTTTTAGGTGCCAATATATAAGTATTTACAGACTTGGATATCTCGAATTCCGAGATTCTTACCTAATTTAAGCTTAAATGACTGGACTAAGGTTATAACTGCGCAACATGGCATTTTAATTTTTGGAAACTTAATATTATTTGCTTCACAAATAATATAGTATGGCATAGTTATAGGAGTAAATTCTTAATTATAATTGCATAAAAAACAAAGCTATGCTAATTTCTTACAATACATTAATATTTTACATGGTTGTGAATATTTGATTTTAGTTACGAATCATGCAATTGTGTCTTGTAATTTTAATGAATTTTAGAAGATGTTTGGAAAACTGAGCAG
>NW_020539724.1:17382050-17408416 GCF_003426905.1 Ctenocephalides felis | reverse complement strand
AAATATTTTGATTCTGAAAAAAATATGTAAAGATATTGCATTTATTTATTATAAGAACTTAAATTTTCATAAAAAACAAATATAAAGGAATCGAAAAAAAAATTTTGGAACGTTATTATTAGTTTTATACATTATCTATAAAATATATTTTGTTCATGCGAGTTTACGAAAAAAACTTTATAAAAAATATTATTTCACTGATAATGAAAAACAGCAATAAAAATATTTTTTTTTATAAATTTAGATACATTATAATGAAAATGCAATTTTTTTATGTAGTATGTTTTAAAATAAGTAATATTGATATACTTTAAAATTAATTTTTAATTAATTTACTAATTAAAAAGCTATTTAAACCCATAAATATTTAAATTGTGTACTGATGTTTACAAGTTTCACAAATATTGCTTTAAAATATAATAAACTTATTTAAAATATAATAAAATTATTTAAAATATATTTAAAATATTTAAAATAAATATTATAAACTTCGATACATTATGATAAAAATACATATTTTAAGTAATTAAACTTTAAAATTTTTAATTAATACATTCAGTAAAAAGCTATTTAAACCTATAAATATTTAAATTGTGTACTGATGTAAACATAGCCACACAAATGTTGCTTTAAAAGGCGATAAAATAATTTAAAATCTTTAAAAAATTTATAAAATAATAAAAATATTAATTATTTATGGATTATATAGGTTTTTAATATGATTACTTCTGTTGATTTTCAAAAACAAAAAAAATATAAAAAACTTTTCTGAGATATAAATCACTATTTATTATTCACAATATTATTAAAATTATTCACACTCATTTAATTTGAACCAATCACTCATCGATATTTTTTATATATTAAAATAAAAAATAAAATTTAATTTTTTATTAAATTTTCGACAGATTCTCGTACTAATTTGAATAAGATGTTACTCTTAAGAAGCATAATCTTAAAATGAAGTGTGTTTTCGATTTTATTAATGCATAAAATTTCTATGCATATAGAAACATGCATCATTCACTAATACATATTTGGCAAAATATATACGTATTAGTTTATTTAAAACATATAAGTTTAAATAGACATATTCACATATATCGCGTGGGGAAATGGAAAATTGAAAGTTAAGGCTGGATGTGTGGTGTGTTACGTGTAAATATATTATAAATATAAACAGATACATGTATATATTTTTAAATAAATAAAAAAATATTTAAAATACATACCCCATGTATTTTAAAATACATGAAAAATATATTTTGAGGACTAACCAATAATTGAACAAGCCTTTGAAAACCTACTGAAAAAGGCTCGTATCCCATCCTTTTTATTTATGCTATCTATGTTTGGCGACTGAGGACAGAAAAAAGCGTCCTCTATTAGTTTCTCAAAAACAAATAAAAAAGATCATTTATGAAATATGAAAAAGTATTTAAACAACAGTCCTTATCAGAACTCCCCAATATTAGTAGCCCTAAACCACACAGGATTAAATTCTATGCTTCAGGAATATTTATTCTAGAAAATGTAAAAGTTATAAGTGTTATATATTATATCACATTCTGTTTATTTTTTTTTATTAATAACAATCAGAATATAATTACATTCATTACATTATGGAAGTTCATGAACATTGTAATATTATATGTGTAATAGCACAGTAGAAAATTGTAATATTCAGATTTTTCAGCACGTCCAGAAATAACTTTTAATTGTAAGACAAGTATCATCAATTGCACCTAAATACGTCTCGACCTATTATTCAAGACTCTAACCTGTAAAATTAAACCACATTATTATTAAATTAAATTATAATTCTGAACAAAATTTGTTTTCTTGGTTAGAAGTAATATATCAAATGATTCTAGTCAAATGATTAATTTTTAACCTTAAAAATGTTCTAATGTTAGAATCTAATCGTTAAAATTGACATTCTTCTATTTTATTAAGTATTCTGTATGTATGTATATAAAGTTTGTATGTGGGTGTGTGTATGTATGTATATATATATAAATATATATATATATATATATATATATATATATACATTATATTAAAAATTAACATCGAAACGTTATTATCTCCAAGATGTTTTATAATTAAAAACAAAAGTTTTATTTTTCTCTTTTCGCTCTGTTTCATGCACGCCGTTTTAATTATTCTAGAATTTATATGGAGATAAAGTATAGCATACACACACACACACACATATATATATATATATATATATATATATATATATATTTGTATGGGATACTGGGAATCAAAACAAGACACTTTGCTGAAAAAACCGTACCTCTAAAATGAATTTTGATGTCCCATGCACTGACCAAAAAACGAGGGTTAAATTTTAAAAAATTTTATTTTGACTCATTTAGGCTGCCCCAATCGCGTCTAAATGTATGACCGACCCCGACTAATTTTGGAAAGCTGATGAACCCATACCCAGGGGGTTCACCCCCTTAGATTCTCCTTCCCCCCCCTTAGAGGTTTTTTAAAATTTAACCTTTATCTTTGTTTTTGGACCTTCTTCTCTCTTGTTGATACGTGGTGATATTTAGAATTAAATTAATACAAATTATTATAAAAAATATCACATGTACTTTTCGTTAGTTTAACTTTTCCTGTTTTGATGTGTTAAGAAGTATATAAATGTTCAAACTAACAATATTAAACTGATAAAGTTTTTTCCAGATATCTTGAGATACATTATCTAACAGTCACATAAGAAAATTGAAAAGGAGGAAATTTAGGATTATATCTCAAATCCAGTTAGACTATCCGTGAGAGATGCGAGTTCATATGGAAAGAGAAAACTGGTTACACGTAAGTATCCATTACATAAGAAAAGCATTCGCACTATTAAATAATTCCTGACATACTTTACATATAAATTATATGGCCGTACATGTGTATATATATATATATATATATATTCAAATGTTCGACTAAGTTACTTATTTTGTAAGTTTCGAAACTTAATCTGTTCAGCAGTTCATACCAAGAAGAAGAACACACTTTTTGTGTTGCAATGTGCAAAATGAGTATCCTAACTTTTATTGATACTTATTTTCGTAAAGCTACTAATGCTTTAAAAAATATTTGCACATTATAAAGAAATCATAGCTATTTCTTAGATTTCTTGAACAAAGTTTCCGGTTCTCCTGAAAGTATTTTTATTGAAATTTAACCAATCCGATTTTTCACTTTCTTCATGATTGATCTAGTAGGAGTATTTTTCCTTGCAAGTCCGAGTGCATATTTTAAACATCTATAAAATAAATTACAAAATATAAGAAAACTAAAAATAAAAAATGGAAAAATTATGCCTGTGAAAATATAATCTACTGCTTGCTTTTATGTATGAGTGCCCCATAATCATTTGTGATTAGCATTCTCAAACTATTTGTTTCCTATTTCCAATTTGAATTTCTTTCATTTGCCAAAATTTAATCATTTATTTTATGACTAAAAATTTTATACTATATAATTATTTGAGGCGACTCGTAGTACTGTGGTAAGCGCCTGGCCTTGTAATCATGAAGTTCCAAGCTCAAGCCTGATTTTCTTACAACCTGACATCAAGTTTGATTAAAATATGTTTTTGAGTGAAAATAGCTTTTCGCGGTATTGGTGCATTAAGTCAGCAATATGTAATCATTATTAGAAGAGCAAATATTTCAAATATAGACAGATCAGTTGTTGGTTTAAAAATGCAGCGTTATTAAGGAGTACCATCACATCAGCTCATATACACTCTTAAATTTTTTAATTGTGTTTACATTATTTATCATACATATTTATTAATGAAATTTTAATTTGCAATATCAGATTAGCTTTACTAGTCAATGTTACAATAGATTTATTTTGAAAATACTGAATGTAAGGCGATTGCTGTATTAGTAAAGAAATCACCCACAACCAGTATCTTAAGTTTGTCAGTAGATTTTTAGTAAATCAATGGTTTTTCTTTATAAAACTCCAGTTAGTAAGAAATAATATAGAAAATTCAAATAATAAGATAAAATTTGTTGCGTCTCCAAGTAATATGTTAAAAACATAGCCAATTTGTGAGCAATTTTAAAGTAACGATGAAACTGAATTAAAGATAAATACATTTTTTTAAAATGGATTTTTTTTTGTTAGAAGGTTGTGATAGTCTAGAAAACTAACTGCTAAATCGGTAATAAGTTTTTATTCATTTTTCAAAATTTTGAATTAATTTTTTGAATACTACTTTTAATTTATTTGGAGACATTCATTAATTGTAATGTCCTTGACGTGCATTCCATAATTAACTGAAGTATTTTTAATTGAAAATTAATGCTAAGTAATTTAACGATGATTTATTAGACATCGATCAATAATAATTTTTTTGTACATTCTTTTGTTTCTATATTGCAAACCCACTAAAATCCCATTAAAATCTAACTTGGAGCAAATTTGCGCCAGTCCTAGATGGCAATTAAAAGGCAACCAAGGGGTTGTCCTAAATAAATTATAAGTAAAAAAAATATTCATATTTTTAAATATTCATCAAAGTTTTAGTTCAATATCAATAAATTAAATATAAAGTTATATAACTGCTGAGTTTACATGAAAGTTTTAGGATTTTAGTTCAATCTTAGAGTTGTGATTGTTTTAATAATAAGAATCAATTGCGCTACAAAATTCTAGTACAAAAGTTAGCATGCAAAGCACTTCAAAGCCAATGAAAAATTGCAAAACCACAAAACATTTATTACAACAGTGTATTTGCAATAGCTAAATATTAATGCTGCGATATAACTTCAAATAATAAAAACAAAATTAATTTGAATGGAAAATCTTAATATGTTTAGGTAAAGAATGTTGCAAATCTGATATAATTATAATGTGATATAATTAAAATAAATAATAAAATGAAATATTTGCAGTGTATATGGCTTGAAACTAATAATGCCTGCCAATTACATTTATTTTATTATTTGAAATTTTGCAATGTCTCATGGAAATGAGAATATAGAATTCATGTTATTTATGAAGTAATAAAGGTGAACGAAATAAAGAAAAAGTTAACATACGTGCAATTTCCTGTAATTTTGCAATAGTGCAACTCTAAAACTGCATTCTCTCGTCTCTTATTTTCAAAGTTGTGCAATATCTTACTATCATATATATATATATATATATATATATATATATATATATATATATATATATATATATATATATATATATATACTCGAATAGGCGTAAGTTCAACCATATTGAACACACTTATAGCTTAAAATATTATCAGAAAAGTTCAAAAGCCACCTCAAAGATCACTCAAATTGACTTGGCAAAGAACTCCGTCAGGGCCAGATTGAAAAAAAAGTTTCTTCTACATTAATCTTTGTTTAGGCCATAATCACCGTTAACAGTCAGATGATGATGGATTTTTAAGCCTTTTTTATTTAATCCTAAACTTTCACTTATTATTCGCTTAGGATAGTTGTAAAAGTTATCTACATATATATAAAAATAAGTCGGATTTTCCTTCCTGACGATATAACTCCAGAACGCAAGAACCGATTCTGACGATTTTGCATTCGTTGGAAAGGTCTCGGCAAGGTCTATAGCTAAGAAAATTGGTGGTGCATGGCATCGTGCTTTAATGCAAATTGCTGGAACTTCACGCATCGTAATTAAAAATTTGAGTAATGACATTAGTGAGAATTATCAGAATTATGCTTGGTTAGGTCAACGAGTAATTCATGCTGCAAAGAATAATGATGTACATGCACTGAATTTCACCATTCAATCAAAAATTGCTGGCGATTTAGTGACATACCAATGATTTCGACTGGTCTTCCGTTTGACTTCAAACGATTGCAATTTCCAGTTTGCCTTGCGTTCGCAATGACAATTAACAAGTCGCAAGGCCAATCGCTTAGTGTTTGCGGGATAAATTTCAAATATATTATTTAGAAAATCATTGTTTTTCATATGGGCAGTTATACGATGCCTGTTCACGAGTTGCGAATCCATCCGCTTTGTTTGTGTTAACGTCAGACAAAAAACAAAAAATGTGGTTTACCAAGGAGCACTTCAATGAAACGGATAATTTGCCGATTCACTTTCATTTACTTAGAGAAGTTCAACTAAAAAACACTTCATTTTTGTAATCGAAATAAATTTATTACTGTTGTGTAATAAAATCAAATTTTTCCTTTTCAAAAATAAAACAAACAAAAAATTTCTTCATCTTTCTCACGAAAACATCTGGTGGCGAAACGGAGTTTGCTAGTTGACTATAAAAATTATAATATTGAATATTTTAGAAGCAGTTTTTTAATGATTCAAATTTTAATATTTTCTTAGAAAGGATTTGTATATATAAATATACATATACATATACATATATGTATATAATATATGTATATATTTGAATGTGTACGTGTTCGTTTATTGAAAGTGAACATATGTGTCCCCAAGCTTTTGATTGACATGTCCTGCAATCGAATAAAAGTCCTTTGCCGTGCCTAATGACACCCTCTACATGCATCGACATCTGTAGGTATATCGTATATACGACGATATATTGTTATACATATACCGATTTCGGTTCATATACACTTCTACATTAATATTCATGTATTTTATATGTAGCTTTTCCAACGGATTTTCCAAAGATTTCATTCCTAAAAGACCCTTTCAACAGCATACATGAACCCGAGGAAAAGAAGAGACTTGTTTCATGTTTTTCACATAAATTTTCAAAATCATGTACTAAATTTTTATCATTTGTTTTAGAATTAGAAACTTGTTACTATATTATTATTTGCATTGTACAAGATTTTTAGATGACGCCAAGGAATTGATTAGGTATATTTTTACTTCTCGAAAGTTGTTTCGGACAGATAATCTAATACAACAATTTTGTGGTTTTCAGTCGTTTCAAGTCATTCTGAATCGCTTGACATAGAATTTGGATAAATATATGTATGTGTGTATGTATGTAAGCTAACTTTTGTTTTTTCTGGTTAGCAGACGTTTTCCCAAAGCCAAATTTAATGAAACGGGATTATAACCTGCGCTGATTTACAAGACTTTTGGCCGAGCCGTTTCTTTAGAGTGTAGAGAGAAGTGAAAAAAAATTGTACACATATTTGCAAGTAATCCTGAACCGATTTTGGAAATTCTAACCGTTCAAAATTCTAATCGTGCTGACCAGTTTTTGGTAAAAATTAACCGGGCTGTTTTTTTGTAATTTATAGTTGAAAAAAAATACGATGCAACTTTTCGATGATTTTGATGAATATGCAAAAGTGGTTTAATTATAGAAAGCTTCAGAATTTTAAGATTCTATCGTAACAATTTTAAAAATCCCTTAATCTCAATTCTTATTGATTAAGACGATTATTACAGATAGTTAATGCTTGCCTTAACAAAGTGCCACTTACACCTATATATATATATATATATATATATATATATATATATATATATGTATATATGGTTGGGTTCATATTTAAATTCTAGAAGAACTTACTCTTGAGATTTTTAAACTTTTAATTTTATACACAGCTATACTTTCGCTATGTCTGTTTTTTCTAATCTGTGGTTCTCAAAATTAACAATTAATTATTAATAATATAATATTTCGACTATAATAGCGATTTATAGTCATAAGTTAATTTGCTTGATGTGAAATAACGCGAAACACCTGTAGATATAAATTTCTTTGCGAATTGACCAAAAATATGCAATTTTTAATACTGAAATATTGCACTTTATTTTATATATGTCTACATGATGTATATGTATTTATGTGTATGTATATATATATATATATATATATATATATATATCTACAACATCTATAAGTGTTCATATACTTCTATTGAATATTTTATGAGGAGAAATTATAGAACATAAATGTGGCGTGTTAAATTATGAATTAACTCTTTTCATCTCAATTTATGTGTGTAATATGCTGTGCAAATATTATATATATACACACACGCACACACACATATATATATATATATATATATATATATATATATATATATATATATATATTATAGGTACGCAAATAACTCATGAAAGGTTGAAAGCTTAGAGATCCCTAATCAACTTTTCTGAGGAAAGCTATTTAAACAGAGCTTAAGCCATTAATACACACATGACACATGCATATATATATATATATATATATATATATATATATATATAACTTCATCAAAAAGAACTTAGTTTAATAGTTAGATACAGCAAATTTGGCAGATCAAAACAAATGTTTTGTTTTTGGATTTCATCGATAGATAAGCAAGCAGAATAATAACTAATAACTAATAACTAATACTAATAAATAATACTAATGAATAATACTAATGAATAATACTAATAATATATTGGAAATAATCGTAAAATGAACTATTAGGCATTTATATTAAAAAATGCCTTTATTCGCAAAGGTTGTTATTTTTTATTGCTTTACAAGACGTAATTTAGAGAATCAAACTTAAATTTCAAAATCCAAATGAATAATTGAGTATTTTTGCACTAAATGTTATTTTATTTATATTTTTTCTCCTTAAACTTAAAATAAGCTCATTTCATATCCATAGGTTTTGAGAATTGAGTTGAGCTTTAATGATTAGGCGGTACATTAGTAAAAATGCTATAAATTTTTGTTGTATATTCGATATCCATAGGTTTAGGCTAGCATCCCCACATTCATTAGGTAAAAAATAAAATTATAAATTCTAGTAGAACTATACAAAACAAAAATACAACATGGAATGAGAATGATGTGCAGAATGGTAATATTTAAGAATACCATCACAAAAGCATCAAATAGAAGTTTCAATTAATTAGGTATCTTATATAATTAAGTATCTTTGCATAAAAAACAAATCTATGCTAATTCAAATTTATGATACATTAATATTTTACATGGTTGTGAATATTTGATTTTAGTTACGAATCGTGCAATTGTGTCTTGTAATTTTAAATGAATTTTAGAAGATGTTTGGAAAACTGAGGCAGTTTATGGCAAAGCTGTATTTTAATTTTATGAAATTTTATTATGTTTACTAAAAATTATTAAAGAGAAAAAATATGTATCTATATGTAATATAACAAAAATTTCATTCCATTCGATTCATTGTTCAAATTTGTCGACATAAACACCTCATTATCATTTGGATTTTGATATATGTACATACATGTGTGTGTGGAATATATATATATATATATATATATATATATATGTAATATATATATATATATATATATATATAAACTATCAAGATCTATACATACATAAACTATCAAGATATATATATATATATATATAATATATATATAGCTACCGAAACTCTTTAAGATACCATTAAAACTTTTAATTGAAAAATATGTGTAATTATATATACATATATATTTATACATATACACATATATATGTATGTATATGTGTATCTGTATATGTATATATATATAGCTATATATATACATATATGCGTACATAGAGGTAACTTTGTAGACGAATGTACAATTTGATCAATATCTCTTGCGCCGCCGCCATAGATTCATTTGAAATACTGAGCTATATATATACACAAATTATATATATATATATATATATATATATATATATATTTGAAAGGTACCATACAAACTATATGCATGCATTAATATGCATAAATCATACCGTGGTCCATATGGAGATAAAATTTAATTCAAATTTAAAATCTAAAGTGGACCTATCTGAAGGGTCGTTAATTCATTACAAATGTAATGATATCTGTATCACTTACTTAGTTATGGAGATATTGACTGTTGATATATGATTGTATATATATATATATATATATATATATATATATATATATAATGAACTTGTCCAGGTCTACTTCAAATATCTTATTGTATTATTAGATACAATTAGTATAGTAGAGTTCATAAATATGCTATCAGTATTACATTTTTTCCTAATGCAATTAATGGACATATACCAAATAGAAGACATTAAAAAAATTGCCAAAGAACTTGTTATTTGTATTGATAACTTGAGTTATTTTTTTTGTTTTACTAACACAGATTATAAATTGCCAATTGCATCTTCTCATTGAAGTGGACCTCTAACATGCAATAACATACAAGGGTGTCACATAGACTCATAAAAATTATTATAAATTTGACTTAATAAGTATTTAAAAAATTTAGAAACTTTTGTGATAAACGAGTATATATCTTATATCAAATAGATTGTGAATAATATTAACAATTTCAATATATGCAAGTATAGTATTTTTACAAAGAAAATTGGGTTAAGTACAAGTAATATAACTATAAAATTGGGTTAAATACAATTAATATAATAAATTAAATAATTAATTAACTTTGTTAAATAAAGTAGATATTGATTGAGGCTATTTCAATATAAGTTCAAATCTTATAAGGCTTATAGTTCAAATGTTTTATACATTACATACATAAATCTTATTAGACTTATATCAAATAAAAAAAAATGTTTTCAAATATAAATATAAATATGAATATGAAATATAAATATAAATATGAATATGAATATGAATATGAATATGAATAAAAATATGAATATAAATATATGTTCTTCATCAGTGAATATAAACAATTTGGTGAATATAAACATTTTAAAAACAATAATAATAAATATAATGTACATTATTGAAAGTAGCACGTAACTCCAGTCAGTAATTTTGAATTAATAAATTAATTAAATTGGAATTGTAATAAATTTTAAGCATTTTGGGAAGACAACGTATAAATGTATTTGCTTACCTGAATATACTCAAAAATACATTTGCGTACTATACATATATAAGTAAACTCAAATTCATCGACTTCACGTTTTTTGCATAGCAAAATATAACGCCTACTCTTGATTGCATATTTCATACTCTACATTTATAATATATATTTATATATATATATATATATATATATATATATATATTCAAGACCCTTTGTATAACCTAAGCCACAATTAGCACAATAAAAGTTCCTATTGTACTCCAACAAACCATGTGAACATTGACAAAATATTTTGACACTGTAAATAACTACCTACGAACGAAGAGGAATATGAACTTTCATTGTGTAAGCCATATAATTATAACAATAACATATTTTTTTATTAACTCCCACTGAAAATGTTTCTATTGTGCGACAATTGGTCTCCATATTAGGGTTATATTGGAACTTTATTAGATTAAGAGCAAAAGTTTACAATTACTGAGAGTATTTTTATCACACGGTAAAGGACAAAATTATTGATACATCTCTGAAACGTATGAATAATAGAATATTAACAATTTTTATTAATTAAACGTAGCATTGATAAACAATTACTTTTTGATAAATCGTAATATTTATTTTTATCAAATTCTAAATATCATTTTTTTTGTTATTTATTTATTTGGCCTTATAAACTAGTACGTTAACCTACAATCCAGTATTTTGATTTATATTTATTGAAACTGTTTTATGCTTAGAATTTTACTTATATATTTGAAGAGAATAATGTAGTATTTTAGTTAGAAAAATGCAGACCAATGTTAAATTGCAAACTTTAAGAAATATTTTTCAGTTTATGAGAAATATGTTGATTCAAGTTGGTTTATGCATATCGAGTCTAGATTTTAAATATTAGATCAAATTATTTTTGATACTGAAATTGTGACATGAAAAATATGCAATTTTTGAATGTTCAGTAGACATTTCTGATATAATTTTTAAAACGAAGACTTATTTTTAAATTGCAATATACAAAACTTGCTATCCCTTATCATTAGAAGGTATATAATTAATGATTTTAATATAATACATGAGACAAAACTATTGTCTTTTAAAAGAACAAATAATATTGGAAAAAAGTCATCATCACACCGCTTATAGGACTCTGATTGCTGTTTAGAAAAACAACCAAAATATGGTTTTTTAATATACCTACTCATACTCGTTTATTCAACTACTATTATTTTTAATTTTAACTCTGGCATTATTACATAAAATAAATTCAGGATTTCATATTTCAATTATAACAATTGAATACTTTATATTCAATACCTTTGGCCATTATTTTCTATAATAATTATAATTTTAGGAACACAAACTTGAAGATACAAAACTTGCTCTTGAGCAGTTCTTTAAAAAAACAGTCATTTTATACGATTAAAAATAAATACAAACAAATAGTCAAAAATATAAAATTTATTCAAAATGAAATGATTATTTATGAGGCATAATCAAACCAAACATTATCTATGAAACCAATATTATTATTAATCAAGTCTGAAGAAAAATATAAATCAATAATATGTTTAGAAATGGGTACATTATTATTATAAATAAAACTTATACATTTTAAAATGAAAGGCTAGATTTCTATATTGGTCCATAAAATAAAGATCTATTGACATTAGAAAATTAAAATTATGATTCTTTAGAGTTCACACCCAAAGCTTACTGTTACCCTTAGCTTAAAGCTTATTGATTTCATATAGATTAGTTTGGATTTTTGGGACATAATTATTATAGCAAAGTTTTCACAGCATATATTTACATAAATATATATATATATAGAGTTACTGAATTGCCAGAATTATTTGCTATCAGAAAGTATTTGAGTATTTGAGTATTTGAGTATCATTTCTAGTTTACAGTTTGAGAACCAAAACAAAGACTAGGACAAGAAAGAACTTTACTGATGATTGTGAAAAGAAGATGGACCTGGCTTGGACCCAAATTGAGAAAAGGGTACTTCTATATGATGTCATTGAAGGCAAGATAGAGGTCTATGATAAAGGAGAATGCAGATGATGAAGGACTTACGCCAAAAAAGAAAATTTTGGAATTGAAAGCCAAGGCACAGGACACAGAAGCACTGAAGAACAAGTTTGAGAAGTAAAAGGTGAGTTGTAAAACTTGAGAAATAATATATATTTGTTCAGATCAGATACACCTATATACGTTTGTGTGTATGTTTATATCTACTTTAACGGACAAAGAAAGTTTTGATATAACGATGAGGAACCAAAAAAATCAAAAAAATTATAACATGTTTCTAAGTTGAAAACCCATCAAAACACCCTCTCTATCATGTCTTCTAACACAAAAGCATATTTCCTGCACGTATACGTTTATTTTTATGTATGTTCAGTAATTCCTGATTGGTTAGTTTGTACATAATCTGGCATGCGATTGGTCTAAATCCTATAGACAAAGAGAAACGTATGATATATTACTTTCAAACACACGAAGGGCTACCGATATATATATATATATATATATATATATATATAATATTAATGTATATTTGTAGCCTAAAGACATACTTTGTATTTGGCATATTCCAAATGAATGGGCAGCTTACTAACTTTACATGTATAGATAAACACACCATATATAAATACATATCTATACATATACTCCTACGAATACATTTATAAACCCCTAAATCAATATATTGCTCCATCTCTTTCTGTCAGATGTGAATTTTCCATCCTCTGACTTTGTCGCACTTTGAGGGTGGAACTGTACCGAAGCTCGCGTGTGTTGCGCATCTAACGAGCTTTTCGCTAAGCCACACCCACTCGGAGAGCTTACACATGGAAAAGCTCATACATAGAAACAATGGTACGTGCTATAGATTTGCATTCATATATATATATATATATATATATATATATATATATATATATATATGTATATATATAGGATTGTGTAAATTTACATATTTCCAAAAATATAGGGCTTTTGCTGGTGTAATGCCTAAAATATAAAGTTATTGCTAAACCATACTATTTAGTGCTTTTACCATAATATGAATTCATTATATTCATCAGGGGTTTATTAACTAAAACTAGTATCACATCTCTTCACATATTTTGCCAAATTGTAATATAGTATATATCAATATCGCTCTCAAAGTGTAATTTTGTTTATAATAATAAATAATATTATATATTTTCTTATATAATTTATTTTTCTAATTTCATATAATTGATAAAACTCTATAAAATATACAAATCTTTCTGATATTTTTTATCGGGGCAATTATGTTTACAATTTTTTTAACGTGGTTTATCTTTCAAATACACATTGACTGAAAATATTATCAAAATTAAAAAACGATTCGAAATTGTTATGAGAATTGTCTCTGTTTTTGTTAACAATGGAGATATTAAGGAGATATTTATAGTTTAAAGAATATACATCTTAGACTATTCATGGATATTAAAAAAAACTCAAAATAATTATTATTATCTATATTTGTTTATCTTTTGCGATAAAATGTTACAACTGTGGTTAAACTAAAAGATTTTGAACATAATCATAAAAATCATATAGTAATTTTCTGAAGTGTAAATTGATAAAAAGCTTAAAGCTTAAATCTAATTCATTCATAACAAAATTAGATTGCTACATAATACATTTTTGGTTTAACATATTTATTTAAAAGTTTATGAATATAATTGCTTTGTTAAACAAGATATGACAAAAAAAAATGATGAAAAATAGTAATAATATAATGTAAGACTCTTATAAATAACCTAAAGTTTGTTAAACAAAAATAACTTTGAATTCAAATTTAAATTGGTTAAACTAAAATTACAATACTTTTATAATATAAATAATTATAAAAGTATTAAAATACTTGAAAAATTGTACTTGCAATATATAAACACTAATCTTCATAAAACAAACTATTTATATTTAAAAATAATTAAAATTAACTAAATATAAATATAAATAATAAATGAATTAATAATAAAATAGTTTAAATTACATTAAATTTGTAAAATATTAACAAGAGCCTTATTGTAATATAAATAAATAAAATAAAAAATCAATAAATAATTAAATAAAAAAAAAAATTATAAAATAATTATTGAACTTTTGTTTATAAAATTTTATTTATGAAACATTAATATTGCATTTATTTTATCTTTTATATTTTTTTATTAATTATTCTTTATCATTAATTATATCTATTATAAATAATAGATTATTATAAATTTTAATATCCAATTTACTAGGTATTTTTACTAAATATAAATAAGTTTATAGTAAATACATTAAATAATAAATGAATAAATAATGAAATAGTTACTTAAATTACATTAAATTTGTAAAATATTGACATGAGTCTTATTATAATATAAATAAATAAATTAAAAATTAATAAATAAATAAATAAATCATAAAATAATTATTGAACTTTTTTTTATAAATTTTTATTTATGAAACGACTTATATTGCATTTATTTTATATCTTTTATATATTTTTTATTAATTATTCTCAGTTATTAATTTTATCTCTTATTATTAATAAATTATTATAAATTTTGTCTAATTTATCTAATTAATTATTATTTATAATAATAATTTTTGTCTACTTTGACCTGCATACAATGCATCTATACAGAAAAAAGTATACAAAATTCATGATCGCGAATTTTTTTTCCCAAAATTTAATAAACAAACTGGCAAAAATTTTGTTGAACTCTCATTCTAAGACAATGTAAATTCAATTGAATAATTAATTACAGGTGTAATTACTTTAAGTATGTACTTACCTATATTTACAATTCATTATTGATAAATAATTTAAACTCAAAAAGCTTCGAAATTGCTAATTTTAAGACTTTACTAGTTTAGCATATGAAAATGACAAGTTGACTTGAAAAGATGAATTAAAAGAAAGTTTTTGTTTATCGTAAAATGGTTTTGCGAGTATCTAAGTATTAAATTCATATATATATATATATATATATATATATATATATATGCATTTTTCACTTATATACAGCCTTGTTCATCCACTCACACAATGCAAAGCTGTTATGGGCGTGGTATGTATTTCATCCCCCTAAAGATTCGCATCCCTATGCACACGGACACATACATGGCACGTGGATATATATATATATATATATATATTCTGGTATATAAATGTATATATACATATATACAAGTATACGTTGACTGAATTCTATGCGGTTTAATAGAGTTAGACATTTAGTCATATCTAGTCAACGATATAACACACATATACACACAAAATAATATTATGTATAATATTGTACAAAAAATAAATTTAATTTACATTTATTTAAATAAACTCTAAGTGGATCTTATTAATATTTAACAATAAACCGTTTTGGTACCCAAAAATAACCCTGGATTGTAAAAGATTGTTCTTGGTGGCAGCAGTAACAAAATTGAAAATAAAATTTTAGTGCTGTTTGTGTAGTGTAAATATAATTATTAAATGTTTATTGATGAACTGTGTAGTTTTCTAGGTTGTGCAAGGATTAGTTACATAAAACAAAAGTGATTTGACGATTAATAATAAAAATTACTTATTAAATTAATTGGGTATAGAACAAACCAACATCAAATTGCAGTAACCCAGAGATAAATTTTGTGGCAATATATTTAGCAGTTCGGTGTAAAATTTCAAACATTAGCAAATTTTAAATCCCATCTAAAGTTTGATTTAATTAATTTTTACGAAGTTTTAAGGGTGACAAATTTATGATAATCCAACGAAAAACACTCTTAATTATCATTATGCTAAAATGTGATTGTTGATAAGAATTCATCCACGTCTGTTCAACTTTTTTCATATAGGATATTCATATATCTTTTATACTTTATTTTTTTACATAGTTTGAAATTGTTAATTTTATACAAAATATTCTTTTATTTATAAAAAAAATTCAGAGAGTGGTAAAAAAGGCCTAAATCAAATATTTAATTATGTGCTCAAGGACAAGACATAAATTCCGTTCATAAAAATCTAATATCTGCTCACGATCCTTTACAAAATATATTACACAAAACAATTTCCCTAATTTGTGTAATAAATATTTTTATTCGCATTGGATTTAAGATCTTCAGAAAACTCGGTCGACTCGCGACGGGTCGACCAATTGGTTCCTTTCGAAAATTTATTAAGAAATCCAAGTTTAAATTTTATGACAAACATCGAAGCCCCTGATAAACAATGCACAAATCCTTCCACAAATGATTATGGATATGAAAATAATTACAAAAGTGAACAGTTTAGTCCCAACGACATCAACAAAAGCCCAGAAAATTTGTCTATGAGCAATCATGTTAGGAATAAGTCTGATAAAAAATTAGAAGTTTGTAACAAAAGTGACAGTTTCATGTTTGAAAATTATTCTTGTTCGCAAAAAGACTCGGTGGCTAAGTTTTTAGAATTGAAACCAAATTTGGAAGAACCGTATTGTGGTTTTGGTGACATTCGAAAAGTTGTGGAAGGAGAATCGACTTGTGAGTTGGAAAATCGTAAAACAGTTCAGAATAATGAAGTGTTATTCGGTTTGAACCTCAAAAATAACCTTCATAAACCTTATACTAGCTACATTGACCAATCCAAAACGAATGATGTAATTTTTGATAACATAAAACTATTACAAAATACCAAAAATTCGTATGGACTTAATTTGAATTTGAAATCTGATACAATCAACGAACCAATATTCGATGCTGATGACAGAAATTTGCAACAAACTTTAAATCCAAACCGGTCTACCAATTTATCAGAATCCGATCTTCCAAGACCGAATTCGGTTCTACAAGAACCGAGTTACGACTTCAACCTGAACCGAAAATCGTCGTCGGTTCTAACCGAACCGAAAACCGATATAAACATTTGTGATCAATTAAATTTAACTATAGAACAACAACAAGAATTGACGTCCATCAAGCTGCAGAACATAGATTCTCAACAACAATCAGAGGAAGAAGACGAGGAGAATAATTTAAAGGAACAAGACGGAAATTTTGCAAAACAATTCAATATTTTTCCCGCAATATTTTCTAGACAACTAAATTTCTCTCAGCAGCAAAACAATTACAACTTAAACACGTCGGCTGCGGGGATTCCAACGCCTCCTCAAAGCCAACATAACTTAAACTTCAACTTGAACCAGTATTCCACAAATTTTAATTATCACAACATGAATAACTACTATCAGGAGAAAATGGATGAGCTGAACACGACGAGGAATCTCAGTTTATTAGGATCAATGTCAGGTTTATTGGACGAGCACCTGCACACGAATTTTCATGGAAATTTGCAAAATTTGCACACGAATTTTCATGGAAACTTACAAAACTTACACTCGAATTTACACCATCATCACCACCACCATCATCAGACGGAAATGAAGTTCATGCCAGTATTGCAGGACACGAGGTAAGGAAATTGGAGTTATATCCAGTGAAATGAAATTACTTGAAACTGTAAATTTTTTTTTCAATCATTGATATCTGTAACCAATAGATAAAAATAACTTAAGATATTATATATATGTATATATTATATATATACATATATATGTATATATATATATATATATATATATATTATTAAAACTTTATATATTACTACTCACTGACAAAAACACTCAAATTTGTTTACTACATCTACATATAAAAGTAATCTTCATATACCTTATTTTTAGTCTCAAATTGGGACATTATGGGTTTATTTAATTTTTTGGAAAATGAAAGGCAGGTTTAGCAGTTTCGAAGATCAAGTAAAAAAAGTAAAAAGAAATACTATTTTGGGGTAAAAAATGATCATTAGACATATGCGCATCTGATTATCAGATATTTCTATAGAGATTTTAATAATAAGTTTTTTTTATTAATTATTATTTATTAGTTATGATGTTCTTTCGTACAATTTTAGTGTTTCTAATAAATTTTTAGTTTTTGTGATTTTCTGGTTTGATTGCTGAATGATGACACACATTCAGTGTTGAAACGTTTAATATAGTAAAGATTTTTTTATATTAACCTTTCAATTCGACGATTTTGCTGCAAAATACTTCAAATTATATAAACGTCGGCAAAATTATCAACATACATTTATTTATATAAAAATTGTACTTATTATTTTTTTTAAATATTTTCCTTCTATCAAAATTTATGTTACTTGTATTGTTAATTTTTAAATATCAAATTTGTAGTATATATAGTAAGTTATATTTATTTGTTGAAGTCAGTTTTACTATTTTATATTTAGCAAGTTGCAAGTTCATATCTTTACAATTTAATTTCTGATAGACACAATTAAAATTCGCAAATTCTTCAATTTTTGTTTTGAAAATATTGGAAAATTATTTTTTTTATTTATTTTTTACAAGCAGATCATAGCCACTTATATCAAATATTGTTTCAAGCTTCTACCATGTCGATTGTACTAATTTTGAATCCTGAGTTGTTGGATGTTTTAAATAAAATATTCTATATGTATATAATTTTTATTTGTTAAGACAAGTAATAAATAATTTATACTTTAATAAATTTAAATTTTTGTATACATTAATTCATAAATTCAGTCAATCAAATACTTAAAATATGTTGTCAAAACTATATTTAAAATCTAATATAGTAAAATGATCAATATCATTTTTAACATTTGTTAATTTTGGAATTAGTTTGTTAATGTTACACATTAGTTCGGTTTAAAAATTTATAAAATAAACAAATATTTAAATATTTTCAAGCTTTTTATACAATTCCTGAAAATTGTACAATTAAAAAACACAATCAAACATCTTAAATAAAAGCAATGACTCTCATAGCTATGAAAATTTTGAAATATACAAATCATGATTTGATTCTATACACCAATTAATATTGAATTAATGCGAGAAATTCATAATATATCATATATAAGTATTTATCATATAAAATGAATCAATCAGTTATAACCTGCCAATGTTTTTACAGTACTCGTGTAGATTTATTAATATTATTTTATTTATTTTATGTATTCTTTTATTATCTTTATAAATTAGTAGTTTTTATAAATAAACATCAGATTATTTGACCTAATCTTTTATTAGATTTAAATATTATATGAATTTACAAATATGAAGGATTTGTTAGTGGTAAGATATCCTTTTTAATTGATCAATTAATATTCAAAAAACAATCAATTAATACTAAATGATTTGTTAGACATCCTTTTTGATGAATCAACTAATCTTAAAAAAAACTTACTTCAAATTACAAAAAATACATTTTTCATTTCAACCAATAAATATTTATAACACCGCATATATAAGTAATAAAATATTAAATATCAAGTTCGATAATCATATCAGTTAGTTTCTTTATTAATAAAATTACATGCATTATTATTTATAAAAATATATCTAGACTACTAGCATACTGTGGAAAACTATGATTTTCATTTCTATCTTTCTTTGATTTCTCTCTAGATAATATAATTATATTCATGTACTTGGCATTCTAATGTACAAAAAAGCAAAAAAGAACTACAAAATCTTCAATTAATTATTAATTTTTCAGGCAAGAATCAAGTGCAACCACACCCCTGTCCAATAAATCATCACCTGTAAACCATTCGACAACACCAAACATAAATGCAACAAATTCGACCAACGCCACAAGTTCCAGCAACAATTCATCTACTGCCGGAGGCACCAACAACAACAACTCAACGTCAGCCTCGAACACGAACAACAGTTCCTCGGTGCAGGTCCAGGACGGAGGCGATAACCAGACGAGTAGTACTACAAATAATGGAGACACCAAGGCGTCCAGCCAAGATTTTGGAGTTGGTGGGATGTATGGACAACACAGTGATGGTAAGTGATAGTTTAATAAGTTTCAAAAAATCAAGACTGACTTCAGTCTTAATTAAAATACAATGTCTGTATTATATCAACATAAACGTAGGCTTCAACATTAACTAGATTATAGTAAGAAATAATCGATCGTTGTCATTCAAGAATTCTAAACACTTTCGCCTATATATACTCGTGAAAATCTTCTATGTAAATTCAATTTAATCTTAAAGAAGTTAAGCCAATGGCATTATTCAGAAACTCGATAGGTGAGGAATTCATACACAAGTTGATCAGGTAATAAATATCAAACATTTGCGAACAATTAATATTAAAATTAAGAATTCTTCAGATTACTTTCGGATAAGATTGCTGTGCTATCATACCAATAGAATAAAGTAAGACTAGAGTCCATGGAAGCAATTTTATAAAATAAAACCATCTTTTCCATCTAATATATCACCAACATATTCTGTCATTATACCCAAGAAGGGTGCAACAGTTAACTATTTAAATATATGAAATTAACTAGCCTACAGGAAGTTAAAAATAGAATTTATTTTTAATAATTTACTTTGTAACTTAAGATTTCTGAATTATTATACTATACCATTTAACTTTACCTTGAAGGTTTCGATAAATGTGATAATTTTCCTTAAATAGTAGGCAAGTCATTGCAAAATTTAAGTTAAAAATTTCATTTATATACAATCAGTTTGAAGACTCTTTTCAAGGGGTCTTTGAGCTTCTAAAATTCATGATTTATTTATTATACCTTTAAAAATGTATAACTGTCTTTCAACAACAAAGTGAGTTATTATGAAACTCCAAAACGTACAATTTAAAATTTTCTAATAATATAGACTATAAATGATGTTTTTTCCAAATATGATATTTTTATAAGCCTTTTGGTATTACGAACTCTCAACCCTTTTAGGTAGTTAATATTAATTGCAAGACCTTTTTCTAATATGGGTATAAATAGGGTCAAACGATGTTTATCATGCTTAATAAGTATTCAAATAAAATATTAGCATAGAGTTGTGCTTTAAACCATTTTGTTTGTTTGCATTTTTGTCATAATGATTGTAAAGTTACCTAATTTCGTAGGCAAATCAAATAATATATCATCAATAGATTTTGAAAAAAATTGGTGTTTGTAATATAAACAAGTACGTTTTTGGATATATTTTTATTTCTACCACAGTAGATCAAAGAGTACTACTTTAAGCTGCCTTTATGTTACATGAACACAACCATATACATTATGACCTTAATAATAATATCTTATAATTTTGATTATAATTTAAGTCAAGAAGTTGTCAAATTTAATATAAATAAGGCATTCTTTAATCACACATTTCATTCAGATAAGCACTATATGTGTATTTATTTACGTGTACTGATTATGCTTACATATTATATTATTTATTATATTTGTCATTTATAATTTTATATGCAGCTTACACCCCTAACATATTTTAGATAATTTAACCTTAACCATTACTCTATCGGGTTTTCCAACTAAAAATATATTAGACTCTTTACTGGTTTTCGTGGTTTATTTGCCAATCAATTTACTGATTAATACCGTGATAAGTCGGCTTGCGAACGCTATAACACCCGTAGAAAAACGAGTGATCGTAGGGTCGTGGCAGTCCAGTGGTCACGGTTAGGTCATAGTAGATACAAGACAGCCTACGAATATAGGGTAAAAGTATGAGCTAGGTATATGCACCTGTAAATAAATATATGTAGGTTATCATATAATAAATAAAAATGTTATACATATTTCTTTCTACTTAATAAAATTTTATGTGAATTTACATATACATACGATATCAAATTCTGTGTCAAAAGATTCAGTCTAAAAAGCATAAAATTAGCAAATCAGATTTTCTGAACTTCACTTCGGAAAGTTAATAAAATAAATACTGAATTTCATTTTACCAAGTATATGTTTGTCAACCTGCCTAATTTGGTGGACAAAAGAAACATTCGGAAATGTGAATACAATCGCACACTTTTCGTATTTATTTTGATTGCAACCACGTGCCAACTCAAAATAAAGCCTGGCTTAACAAAAGTCAAGCCTTTGAACAAATATCGAGGTTGGGCGAATATTTTTATTTACTCTGAAAATCAGAGGCACGCGCCGAGGGTTGTTTTCCGCGACCTATCATTAAATACGTATATGAGGGCGAGAAACGTATGAAAGCAACTTGTAATTAGGCTGGATTCACACATTCGATGAATTGTAGTAGGTACTCAAGTCAGCTTAAAAAGAATAAATTTGATTTGAGCAAACATTTATGGAATTTTTTTGATATATCTGAATATATTAATCAAAAATAAATTGGGAAATGAATTGCTTGGATATCCATTCACAATGCCGTATGTATGTCTGAAAATGTTTGTACAAGTCAATATGGTTTAATGGTAAATTACTGAAACATCACTGATGTTAATGATTTTTGAAACATCATTGTAAAATAGGTGTAAAATTTGTCATCTTTATAAACAGTTTTTATTTAGTATATAATTGTTTTGAGAATAGCCTAATTTTTTATGGGTTTTTGTTAGTTTTCAGCAGTTTGCAGTCAAAACAAAACCCAAAAAATTCAAATAGAGCCTATTTTTATAAAATTTCATACAGTTACTAACATGATTATAAAATAAAGAAATTTAAACTTTTGCGGACATTCTCAATATCAAAAATGGTTTGTGACTTTATTATAGATATGAGTTCATGATGAATTGGAATTTTATACAAAAATGTTGTCCGGCAAAATTTAATTTAGCGAGTATTTTCCAATTGGAAAAGTTAATTCAAATTACATACTACTTGGCAATTTGCTCGGTCCATAAATTTATAGATATGTATGTATGTACATCCACAATTAAACTTTTTCAATAATAATAAGACCATTTTGATAGGAGCAAACATATATAGGGGGTCCTTAATATGGACATTTTCGAGTTTTCTTGCTCCCAAGGGCTAAAATAGTTCCAAATTGATGAAAAACAATCTCTGAAAGTTTTAGCTCTTAATATTAACTTTTAGAAAGTGCGCAACTCAATCAAACTTCGTATGGAAATAGCATAGAAAAAATTTTGAAAATTAAAAAAATGTGGTTTAGATGTAATTTTGCGAACAAATGAATGAATAAAACTTATTCATTTGTCGCTAAGTTATACCTAAAACATTTTTTTTTAATTTTCAAAATTTTTTCCATACTATTTCCATACGAAGAGCAAGGAAATTCGAAAATGTCCATATTAAGGACCACCTTAATCTGGACCTTAACTAACACTCTGATATTACCCTGCCAGATTTCAACGTCTAGAAACTATATTTTAATCTATAGTAGAAAATCACTGAATCTCACTCAGTTTTGCACAAGAAATGTTATTTATAAATAACTATAGGTAACATATATCTTTCTACTAATAAAATAAGGACGATACTGAGAAATATCACTTAGAATGAATATACCAGATGAAATTCAGTGCCGATAGAAAATTTTGCTTTATTAGAATAGCAAATTCGTTTTTCCCTGCATATTGTGATATGCTAGTAACAGTCATCATTGACATTCTGGTAGAAATAAATATCAAAATGTTGAAGTCTCATATTGTTCCATATCACATCTATAACCAAAATTCGTGTAGAATTTTCGAAAAACAGTTCACATATCACATTATTATATAAAAGCAAATTTTTATAGTAACAAATGAATAAAATACTTTTTTTAGTATATACGAATCTATATTGTGCGTATATTAAATTGTCAACATCAAAAAAACATTTACATTTCAATTTCTCTATATCGTTTTGATACCGCTTCATCTCAACAAGTTTTATAAACGTATGCTTTTAAAAGCACCTCCGTGTTCATCTATTTTTTTACCTTTATTTGAAGTTAAAAAGAATTTTTTATCAACGACATGCGCTTGCAAAAACACATGATCAAAACGTTTTTACAAAACCGAGTCCGTTGAAAGCTAAAAGACTAAAGAGTAGGTGGCTTAACATGTTACCTAAAGAAATCAAAGAGGTTTTTATTTTGGTAATTTATATGAAAACACATTCTGCCAGATTTATAATGCTTGGTTAAGTCTATAAATTTTGATGACAAATATACCTACTTTTTGTGTTTTGTATTATAATTACAAAGTTGTAAGAATGAATAAGTTTATCGTACTAGTTGGTTCTTGCACGACTATCTGCATATTATTTAAAAACAAATGTTTATTGTTATCAAAAACTTTGCTTTAAAATCAAGAAAACTAGTGGGGCGCATGGCATTGTGCTTTAAGGCAAATTGCTGGAACTTCCCGTACCAAAAAATTTTTTTTTTTAAATATTAACATTTTTGAAAAAAAATTACTCTGAAAAAAATAGATTTTTGAGAAACTATAAATTTGTGACAAAAATTTACTTTTTTTGAAAAAAAAGACTTTAAGGAACAATTTATTTTGAAATATTTTGAAATTCTGAACTTTTTTTCAAAGCAATCGTACTGCTTTAACTGCATAGAGACGAAATATCGAAGCGCGTAAGCGCCGCATCGCCGTCTAACGGATAAGCATTGGTACGGAACCCATAGGAATGTAAACAAAATTTATACTTATTGTTAAAATCTCTATAAAATATCTGATATGATATTGATATGCATATGCATCTAATGATCATTTTTGACCGCCAAATGCTTTTTTTTACTTTTCTTTTTTTACTAGACTCCGAAACCGCAGACCTGCCTTCATGAAATTTTGATCAGTTCTTCTTCTTGTTAATAAAAGTAAAATGTTTTTTGAATTATTCAAATCGGACGCTTCATCTCTTAAAAACTGAGTTACCGTTTTTGGCACTTTTTGCCCCGTATCTTCGAAACGGCTAGACCTGCCTTCGCCAAAAATTAATGAGCACGTCTCCTTATCATGAATCGAACGTTTTTTGAATTATTCAAATCGGTTGATTGGTGTTCCCGGAATCGTCGACGAAAATTTGTATCCGCACACACATACACACACGCACACACCCACATACATCAATTTTTGTTAAGGTATGCCAAAATATTTAGAAACCTTTGAAACGTAAATATATATAAAAAATTTTCATTTTCAATTTTTTGCGATCACTATTAACTGTGTTATTCATGCTATTTTTGTCGATTTCTATAACAAAAAGTTATTGAATAATGTAATTGGGCGACGTAAAAGGATTTAGAAGCTAATTAGTGTATCTTCAAATATATCATTCAGGTAAAAATTATAAAGACTTGAATCTTTAAAATATTCAGTAAAACGTCTTTTCCATAAATGCATAATTTACAACATATCTTCAACTATATTCCTAGGTATAAAAATTAAAAAAAATATCTACTGATTTTCAATCTTCCGTCTCTTGTCGCAAAAAGCTGAATATTCATGAGCGTTTATTACCGTTCACTTATTTTCCACAAATTTGTCTCAGGGGTATATTTAAATAATTCACCAGCTTTCCATCAACGGGTGTTGTACCCCTTCAACGGGGGATAATCTGTGTGCAGCACCGTGTATTACGGTATTCAAGTGCCTTTTAGCGCGTACACCGAACGACCCTCTATGAAAAAATTGAAAATATCAAGTTGCCTTTCATGAGGGCCCTCTGGGTAACACCTCATGTCTATTTGTTCTGCCCTGGTATTACTTTTTGTTCTGATC